>NC_133329.1:98668188-98968188 GCF_042186555.1 Aquarana catesbeiana
GATTATTTTTCAGGGGGGGGTCCCCCAACCACCACCTTTAAGATGGGACCAGTAGCATCCAGTTCCTGAAACACAGTGAGAGGGGTGGATGTCGTTCCTCCCACTGTGTGACGTTACAAACCAGGAGTGGCGAGAATTGTATCACTTCCTGTTTTGTTATGTAAACAATCCATTACCGGCCTGAACAAGCATCTGATCAGACTGATCTTGGTTTGATCAGGTGCTTTGGAGGCCAGAGGACAGATAAGAGGGTCTAAAAGACCCCAGATCTCTCCATAAAGAGGACCTGTCATGGCCTATACTATCAAAGAAAGAACAAAGAAAAAAAAATGTAAAAGATACAGTGTAAGATTTAAAAAAAAAAAAAAAAAAATAATAATAATAAAATACAATTTAAACTGCCCCCACTCCTTTGTGCAATTGCAAACACACACATATATGTAAATGGCAACAAACCTGCATTTTGTTTTGAGCCGAGGTCAGGGGTGGGGTCAAGGGTGTGGTTGAAAGAGGCCCCGTCGGGTAGGCTGTGCGGAGGCCCCACGATTTCTAACAGCGGCCCTGGTGACTTGGCTCGGGTGCCCCCATAGCAAGCTGCTTGCTGTGTGGGAACTCAACAGGAGGGAGGGGCCAGGAGCACCGATGAGGGACCCGAGAAGAGGAGGATCCGGGCTGCTCTGTGCAAAACCAACTGCATAGAGGAGGTAAGTAAGCATGTCCTCCAGCCAATGCATGTCCTCCGACACCTGCTGATTAGCGAGGAGAGACACAGAACAGAGCTCTGCCTATGTAAACAAGGCAGAGCTCTGTCCTGTCAGTGGGGGATGTGCGGGATTTCGGTTCCCTGCAAAGCAGGGACCAATTGTATGAATGAGTGCTAAGGCTGCTTTCACACTGATGCGCTACAGTTTACCTGCACCGTGGGTTCAGCGCAGTGCGCCTGTGGCTTTTCTGTGGGTTAGCTGCACTTTGCCATAGAATTCTATTATATCCTGCAGGTGTGATGCACTTTCTGAAAGCACACCAAACCCACAGGTAATAACAGAAGTCTATGGCTCAGTACGGGTACATTGCACCGCACCTGCACATCAGTGTGAAAGCAGCCCAGTTTAGCGAGTGCAGAGTGCAGATATCCCCATTGCTGTTTGATTTTTTTTTTTATTAAAAACTGACCTCAACCTTCACTTCTTCCTCAGGATTCCTGCAGGTATCGTTGGCGGTTGCTGTCCCCCAGGCGGGTATGGCTGGCGGCTGCTGCTGGCTGTCCCCCTGGATGAATACAGATGGTCGGTTTTGCTGGTACTTCTGGTGGGTTTTGCTGGTACTACTGGTGGGTACTGTTAGCAGTTACTGCTAGCAGGTATTGCTGCTGGGTACTGCTGGTGGGTATCGCTGGCGGCTGGAGTCCCAGGCAGAGTACATTTGGTATCACTCCGCCTGTGACAGGAGCCGGCACTATACAGGACTCATTGGCTCTGCTCTCTACTGCAGCCGCATGCTTACTCTAGCGACGGCTCCATTCACACGATTCTCGGGGATGGCGGGTCGGAGAACCCGTGATCTGGGCTTGCTGACCGGCCACCCCAGAGCAGGAGGTGGCGGGTCACATCAGAGGGCGGCGTGGGCCAGCAGTTGGGCATATAATATTAACAGTGATCACTGTATTGGTGTCACTGGTTCCCACAATGTGTCAGTCAGTGTCAGATTGTCCGCCGCAATATTGCAGTCCCGCTAGAAGTCGCTGATTGCCGCCATTACTAGTATGACTAAACAAATATAAAATCCAGTATATATTGCATAGTTTGTAGATGTGATAACGTTTCTATAAACCAATCAATTTACACTTAGGCCCCTTTCACACTGGGGAGGTTTGCAGGCGCTATTGCGCTAAAAAAAGCGCCTGCAAACCGACCCAGAAAAGAGGCGCTGCTGTCTCTCCAGTGTGAAAGCCCAGAGGGAGCGGTGCGCTAGCAGGCCGGGAAAAAAAAGTCCTGCTAGCTGCATCTTCGGAGCGGTGGAGGAGCGTTGTATACACCGCTTCTTCCCATTGAAATCAATGGGACAGCGCGGCTATTCCGCCAGCAAAGCGCCTCTGCCTTTCTCGGCCACTAGCGGGGGGTAAAATCGCCCCACTAGCAGCCGAATACCCATGGTAAAGCGCCGCTAACAATAGCGGCGCTTTACTGCCGACGCCCCTGTGTGAAAAAGCCTTATTGGGATATTTTTACCAAAAACATTTTGCTTAAATTGATGAAGAAATTCGATTTTTAAAAAAAACAAAAACAATTATTGGAAATGTTTTATAACGGGAAGTAAAAAGATATAATTTTGTTTTTCAAAACTGTAGTTTTTTTCCTGTTTATGGCGCAAAAAATGTAAAAAAGCAGCGAGGTGATGAAATCCCACCAATAAAAAGCGCTATTTGTGGGATAAAATGATAGAAATGAGATTTGTGTACGGCGTCACATGACCGCGCCATTGTCAGGGAAAGTCACATGTGCGCTTCAAGAGGCGATTCTGCCGCCACTCATTATGACACCAAAGGGGGAACTTTGTCCCCGGAGGAGCCCAGAGCGCCCCCTGATGGGGGATCTATCAGACATTTTAGGGTGGGTTTAGCTGGGGCCCTCCTGATTCCATTCTGTATGATCAGAGGAGAGCAATACCCCCCCCCCTGGGTAAACCTTTGGGACAGTCAGAGATTACATACATGATACAAGAGTCAGAGATTACATACATGACACAAGGGACGATCATAGATTATATATATGACACACTGGACAGTCAGATTACATACATGACACACGGGATGGTCGGAGGTTACATACATAACACAAGGGACAGTCACAGATTACATACATGACACAAGGGACAGTCACAAATTACATACATGATCACGAGATGCTCACAGATTACATACATGACACACGGGATGGTCAGAGATTACATACATGACACACGGGATACATGAGGAGGAGATGGCACCCCATTGGCAGGGCCGCTGTTAGAAATCACGGGGCCCCCTACAACTTACCTGACAGGCCCCCCCCCCCCCGGAAATGAAAAGAAAACTAGCCGTGTATAGGAGACATTGGGCCACATTGACATTTGAGGTCACCTGAATGTGTGACAAAGTGCACAGATAACGGGCAATCTGCAGCGCATTTCAGAAATGTACTTCACATGCGCAAAGAACTTGAGGTGCCCAATAATTGTTAATGGCGCCCCAAATGCGATGATCAGATGTGTGTTCTGTCTTGTGGAAAAGCTGCATGCCTTAAAAGTTTCTAAAGCCTCTATGATGTGTTTATCACATATATGGCGGCCCATTCAAGTGAACGGGTTCCCCTATGTGCGAAATACAAGAATATGTGATGAGGAATGTTTGTTGTGTGAAGTATACAGGGACCTGAGGGATGGTATATAGAAATGTGATGAGGAATGTTTGTTGTGTGAAGTATACAGGGACCTGAGGGATGTATATAGAAATGTGATGAGGAATGTTTGTTGTGTGAAGTATACAGGGACCTGAGGGATGGTATATAGAAATGTGATGAGGAATGTTTGTTGTGTGAAGTATACAGGGACCTGAGGGATGTATATAGAAATGTGATGAGGAATGTTTGTTGTGTGAAGTATACAGGGACCTGAGGGATGGGATATAGAAATGTGATGAGGAATGTTTGTTCTGTGAAGTATACAGGGATCTTAGGGATGGGATATAGAAATGTGATGAGGAATGTTTGTTATGTGAAGTATACAGGGATCTGAGGGATGGGATATAGAAATGTGATGAGGAATGTTTGTTCTGTGAAGTATACAGGGATCTTAGGGATGGGATATAGAAATGTGATGAGGAATGTTTGTTCTGTGAAGTATACAGGGACCTGAGGGATGGTCCAGACTACAGCCGGGTCACGGCGTGTCTGTGTGATCTGCTTCCTCTGCTCAGGCTCTAAAGGAACTACAAGTCCCAGCAATCTCTGTCCACATGAGGAACTACAACTCCCAGCATGCACTGTGTAAGTGATGGGGGTTCCGCTCCCAGCCTGGAATAAGATGCTGTGGGACTACATATCCCAGCATGATTTTCTCTATGGAGATATTACAGGTCCAGTGATCTCTACATACGCCAGTCTGCTCCCCGGCCCCTCCCCCTCCTCAGGGGGAATTGCACCTCCCCAGTCCCGATCAGCCCTCCCCCATCCTGGGGGGGAGGGGACCCACCACCTGTGGTGGGAGAGGATGGTGGGGTGCAATTACCCCTGAGGAGGGGGAGGGTAGCAGGCTGGGGTATGTAGAGATTGCTGGGACTTGTAGTACATCTATAGAAGAAATCATGCTGGGATATGTAGTCCTGTAACATCCTATTCTGGGCTGGGAGCTGAACCCCCATTACTTACACAGTACATGCTGGGAGTTGTAGTTCCTCATGTGGACAGAGATTGCTGGGAGATGTAGTTCTTCTGAGGTTGAGCAGAGGAGGCAGGTTCCCCGGACACACAGACACGCTGTGACCCGGCTGTAATCCGGACAATGGCTCCTCCCTCCGGAGCTCTGTAGTGGAGATGTTTCCTCCTCGCCGCTCTCCTCACACTGACGCGCTCCCTTCCCCCGCTCTGCTATTTATCTGATCAAGCCGTGACGTCACAGGTGTAACGGCTCCAGCCTCTAGCTCCTGATTGGCTATTCATCCTCTGGTCACGCCCGTCCCATGCGCTGATCACGCCTACTCCCACCTGAGCCGTTAGGTCGCTCTCCGCAGCAGTCACGTGTTGCACGTAACGGTCAGAACGAGTCCACGTGACTTGGCAGGAGGAGACGCGTGAAATCCTCCCTGCAGCTACTGCGCATGTGCGGCTCAGAGACGGCAGAAGGTAAATAAGCCGAGGTGATGATTTCCATGGAAACCATTAGCCCCGTAAAAGCCATACATTGGAGTCTCCGCCCCCTTCAGGTTCCCAGCCTATCTCCTGCAGGCTGCTGCTGGGAGGGGGGTGTAGCCTGGAAGAGGGAGGAGTTCCTGGAGGTGCATTACTTTCCAGGCCTGAAACTCCCCCTCGTCAGTGTTGTGGTTGGTCAGGGTGAGTAGGAAGCTTTCTTCAGCTCCTCCTCCCTGAGTCCTGACCTCTGACCCCCCCCCCCCCCCTCCAGATCATACTGTCACACTGAACTCCAGGCTTTGAAAGGAGTAGTACATCTGCTGGGGAGGGGAACAAAGTCACAAAACTTTAGGATTTTGGAGAGAGGTGAATATGAAGCCAGCCTAGAAGTGCAGAGAGTTGTCACTGCAGTGCTGAGCAAGAAGCCATTGAAGACATCTCTATGTCTCTCCATGTGCCAGGAATCTCTGCCCAGCCATTTCTATATACATCCCTCAGGTCTCTGTATACTTCACACAACAAACATTCCTCATCACATTTCTATATACATCCCTCAGGTCCCTGTATACTTCACATAACAAACATTCCTCATCACATTTCTATATCCCATCCCTCAGGTCTCTGTATACTTCACATAACAAACATTCCTCATCACATTTCTATATACATCCCTCAGGTCCCTGTATACTTCACATAACAAACATTCCTCATCTCATTTCTATATCCCATCCCTCAGGTCTCTGTATACTTCACATAACAAACATTCCTCATCACATTTCTATATACCATCCCTAAGATCCCTGTATACTTCACAGAACAAACATTCCTCATCACATTTCTATATACCATCCCTAAGAGCCCTTGCACACTGGGGCGGGGGGCGGCATCGGCGGTAAAACGCCGCTATTAGCGGCGTTTTACCGTCGGTATGCGGCCGCTAGCGGGGCGGTTTTACCCCCCGCTAGCGGCCGAGAAAGGGTTAAATACCACCGCAAAGCGCCTCTACAGAGGCGCTTTGCCGGCGGTATAGCCGCGCCGTCCCATTGATTTCAATGGGCAGGAGCGGTATACACACCGCTCCTTCACCGCTCCGAAGATGCTGCTAGCAGGACTTTTTTTACCGTCCTGCCAGCGCATCGCTCCAGTGTGCAAGCCCTCGGGGCTTGCACACTGGAATGAAAGTAGCGGCACTTTCGGGGTGGTTTGCAGGCGCTATTATTAGCGCAATAGCGCCTGCAAACCGCCCCAGTGTGCAAGGGCTGTAAGATCCCTGTATACTTCACATAACAAACATTCCTCATCACATTTCTATATACATCCCTCAGGTCCCTGTATACTTCACATAACAAACATTCCTCATCACATTTCTATATACATCCCTCAGGTCCCTGTATACTTCACATAACAAACATTCCTCATCACATTTCTAGATCCCATCCCTCAGGTCCCTGTATACTTCACACAACAAACATTCCTCATCACATTTCTATATACATCCCTCAGGTCCCTGTATACTTCACATAACAAACATTCCTCATCACATTTCTATATCCCATCCCTCAGGTCTCTGTATACTTCACATAACAAACATTCCTCATCACATTTCTATATACCATCCCTAAGATCCCTGTATACTTCACAGAACAAACATTCCTCATCACATTTCTATATACCATCCCTAAGAGCCCTTGCACACTGGGGCGGGGGGCGGTAAAACGCCGCTATTAGCGGCGTTTTACCGTCGGTATGCGGCCGCTAGCGGGGCGGTTTTACCCCCCGCTAGCAGCCGAGAAAGGGTTAAATACCACCGCAAAGCGCCTCTACAGAGGCGCTTTGCCGGCGGTATAGCCGCGCCGTCCCATTGATTTCAATGGGCAGGAGCGGTATACACACCGCTCCTTCACCGCTCCGAAGATGCTGCTAGCAGGACTTTTTTTACCGTCCTGCCAGCGCATCGCTCCAGTGTGCAAGCCCTCGGGGCTTGCACACTGGAATGAAAGTAGCGGCACTTTCGGGGTGGTTTGCAGGCGCTGTTATTAGCGCAATAGCGCCTGCAAACCGCCCCAGTGTGCAAGGGCTGTAAGATCCCTGTATACTTCACAGAACAAACATTCCTCATCACATTTCTATATCCCATCCCTCAGGTCCCTGTATACTTCACACAACAAACATTCCTCATCACATTTCTATATCCCATCCCTCAGGTCCCTGTATACTTCACACAACAAACATTCCTCATCACATTTCTATATCCCATCCCTCAGGTCCCTGTATACTTCACATAACAAACATTCCTCATCACATTTCTATATCCCATCCCTCAGGTCCCTGTATACTTCACATATTAAACATTCCTCATCACATTTCTATATCCCATCCCTCAGGTCCCTGTATACTTCACATATTAAACATTCCTCATCACATTTCTATATACCATCCCTCAGGTCCCTGTATACTTCACATAACAAACATTCCTCATCACATTTCTATATCCCATCCCTCAGGTCCCTGTATACTTCACATAACAAACATTCCTCATCACATTTCTATATACCATCCCTCAGGTCCCTGTATACTTCACATAACAAACATTCCTCATCACATTTCTATATCCCATCCCTCAGGTCCCTGTATACTTCACATATTAAACATTCCTCATCACATTTCTATATACCATCCCTCAGGTCCCTGTATACTTCACATAACAAACATTCCTCATCACATTTCTATATCCCATCCCTCAGGTCCCTGTATACTTCACATAACAAACATTCCTCATCACATTTCTATATACCATCCCTCAGGTCCCTGTATACTTCACATATTAAACATTCCTCATCACATTTCTTTTTTTTTAAAATTGTTTATTTAAGTGGAGAACACGGCCCACATGGGCCCACAGGTACATAGATATATATTCCTCAGATAGCACACATGGTACAATATCGTGATACACATTCTTGCATAACTCTTTATGACAGAGCAACATCTAACCTGTTATTCCAGAACCAAACATTAGTGCTTGTAAGACTGTAGTGTGTTAGACTGCGGGATCTTAGCGACCATGTGTCAACTTTCAGCAATGACTCCCATTGTGCCGGTTCTCTATTTTCTTTATTTATTGATAATTAGAAGAAGTTAGAGGTTGTTGAAGACTGAATGACAGGAAAGAAAGGAAGGGAAGGAAAGTGCAGGAGGGAGAAGGGGGTTATAATAGGAAGGCTGGGGGGGGGGGGGTAAGGGGGGGTGGAGGGGGATAAGGGGAGGGGATGTGTCTCGCGAACATGGAGGGCCAAAACAGACCGTGTTCCTAAATTTCTATGACCCTGCTCATAGGATAATGGTGACATGTAAACCCGTATATTCACCGGGCTTCATCTGCTCCTCTCAAAGATTGACCTGCTGCCAAGTATATGAACATTGACCATAATTGCCATGTCTTAGAGAATGCTTCCTCCCTATGTTGTGCCGTGTGGATAAGGTCTTCCATTTTCCTTATGTCTTCCACCTTTCCTAGCCACATGTCAATGGTCAGTGGTGTGGTGGATTTCCAGCATAGAGGTATGCAGGCTTTGGCTGCATCTAATAGATGTCGTATGACTGATCGTTTGTACGCCTTGTCTGGAATATCAGTGGCATGCAGTAAAAAGAGTGCTGGGTCTTTTGTAATTGTCCTATCGGTGAACAGTTTTTTCGTCTCGTGTACTACCTTCCAAAAACGTGAGAGTTTGGGGCATGACCAAAGTATGTGTAACAAGGTTCCCTTGTCTCTTTGACATCTCCAACACTCTTCAGATGTAGTAGGAAATATTTTATGTAGTTGTGCTGGGGTTTTGTACCATCTAGAGCAGTGGTTCTCAACTCCAGTCCTCGGGACCCACTAACAGGCCAGGTTTGCAAGATAACTGAAATACATCACAGGTGATATCATTTGCTGCTCAGTGATTGCAGTATTCTAGTCTGCATCTCCCCAAGGTAATACTTAAATCCTGGCCTGTTAGTGGGTCCTGAGGACCGGAGTTGAGAACCACTGATCTAGAGAGTATTTTATAATTTCTTTCCTGGGTTTTAGCACAAATGGACGACTTGTGTGTGAAGCGGAGTATGCGTTGTCTCTGCATGAGGTTGAAACTGCAGCCTAGTTCCTCTTCCCATTTGGTCAAACCCGGGGGTATATAGTCCGAGGGAGGTGTATTCAGAAGACTGTACATCAGTGAAAGTGTATGTGGTAAAATGCCTGTGTTAGTACAGATTTCTTCTAGGGTCGTGAGTCCTTGGTCTACGTCTGCGGGGGGCGGGATGGAATGAAGGAAGTGTCCTAGTTGAAGTGTCCGCATGAAATCTAAATGGAACATCCCTAGCGGGTTAGAGAGCTCCGCATATGTTTTCCATCCTCCTCCCGAGCTAAAATGGGAGGCCATATGTATGCCCGTTTCCGCCAACGTCTGAAAAATTCTATCCTGTAAGCCAGGTGTGAATAGAGGGTGTCCTATAATTGGATAAAGGGGCAAGTTTCGGGATGAAATGTTTGGTTTAGAGATTAGTTTAGCACAGATTCGAGCTGTGTTGCCTATCAGAGGATGTCGTTTAAGTTCCCTTGGTAGGCTTCCGTAACACCATGGAGTACCACCCAGCGGGACTGTGGTGTGGGATTGCTCTAATTGGGTCCATAATTTGGTCTCTCTATGTCTACGCCAATCTATGAGTCTTCCCAGGTGAACCGCTTGGTGGTAAGCGCGTATGTCGGGAAGAGCCAACCCCCCATAAGACTTGGGAAGGACAAGTAATTTGTTTGGTAGACGGGGTCTTTTCTTAGCCCAGACAAATTCAGTAAATATTGTTTGTATTTGCTTAAAGAATCCGGGGGGGATACGTATTGGAATGGCCTGCATTAGGTATAGTATCTTTGGTAATATAGACATTTTCAGGATGTTACAACGTCCCAACCAGGAATAAAGGCCCAATTGCCATGAATTTAGCAGTGTTTTTATCTTTGTAAGTAGTGGCGGGAAATTAATTTCATAAAGTTTCGACATTGTTTGGGGGATATATGTGCCCAGATATTTTAAGGCTTTGTCTGTCCATTTCAGTCTAAAACTGGCTTTAAGGGATGTGAGTAGCGATGAAGGAATTCCTATGCTCATAGCTTCTGATTTGGCCAAATTAATTTTCAGGAAGGCCAGGGACCCGTATACGGAAAATTCTTTTAACAAATTTGGGAGGGAGATAGCTGGGTTTGTTAATGAAAACATCAAGTCGTCTGCATATGCTGATATCTTATATTGAGTATTGTCTATGGTAAGTCCGGTAATGTCCGGGTTCAGTCTGATGTGGCAAAGAAATGGTTCCAGTGATAATGCAAAAAGAAGGGGGGAGAGCGGGCAACCTTGCCGTGTGCCATTCAAAATTTGGAAAGCGTCTGACATTACGCCGTTCACCCTTACTCTAGCAGTCGGTGTGGTGTATATTGCTGAGATCCAATTTAGCATAGAGTTCCCTAGACCAATGTGTCTTAGCGTTGTAAGCATAAATGACCAGTTTACCCGGTCAAATGCTTTTTCAGCATCTGTACTAAGCAAGACCATCGGCGTAGCTGTCATTGTGGCGTTATAGAGCAAGTTCAGGACCTTAGTAGTATTGTCCCTCGCCTCTCTGGTAGGGACGAAGCCCACCTGATCTAGGTGGATCAAACTGGTTATGTGTTGTTGTAGTCTAGTGGCCAGGATTTTTGTGAATAGCTTAAGGTCCGTGTTCAGTAGGGATATAGGAAGGTAGCTACCGCACTGGGTCGGGTCTTTGTCTTCTTTATGGATTACTGTTATTTGGGCTTGTAACGTGTTCTTGTGTAGCTGTTTCCCTTTACCTAAATCATTGAATAGTTTGGCCAGGTGTTGTCCTAATGATGGGAGTAGTGTTTTGTAATATTGGATTGTAAGTCCGTCTGGTCCGGGAGCTTTCCCTTGCTTGGTATTTTTTATTGCCATTTGTATATCTGTCAATGTTATGGGTTTGTCTAGTAGGTCTCGCGTCTCAGTCGATAGAGATGGCATTTTGGAGTCTGCTATATATTCTACTATTTTTACTGGGGAGGGTTGTGTCTTGTTTAAATTGTATAGGTTTTCGTAGTACGATCTAAACTCTTGTGTGATTTGTAGGGGTAAGGCAGCTCTTTGTCCCGTTGAAGAGTTAATGTGTGGGATATATGATGCCATGTTCTGCGATTTTAAAGATTGGGCCAGTAGTTTGCCACACTTGTTGCCGGATTCGTAAATCTTTTTTCGGGAAATATGGAGAGCTGCCTTAGCCTTAAACTGGAGTAGGTCTGTTATTTGCATCCGTATTATATCTAATTCGCTACCCAGGGGTCTAGACGGAGTTGTTTTATGGGCAGATTCTAGTTTATGTAGTTTGTCAAATAGTGATGCTAGTTGTGCTGACTTCTGTTTTTTAAGCCTTGCCCCATGCTTGATAAGCACTCCGCGGATCACCGCTTTGTGTGCTTCCCATACTAGACCACCATCTCCGTCTTCTGATGTGTTGGTCTAGCCTGCCTGTATACCGTCCTAGCCTGCCTGTATATCGTCCTAGCCTGCCTGTATACTGTTCTAGCCTGCCTGTATATCGTCCTAGCCTGGCTGTATATTGTCCTGGCCTGCCTGTATATTGTCCTAGCCTGTCTGTATATCGTCCTAGCCTGCCTGTATACCGTCCTGGCCTGCCTGTATACCGTCCTGGCCTGCCTGTATATCGTCCTAGCCTGCCTGTATACCGTCCTAGCCTGCCTGTATACACTCCTAGCCTGCCTATATACCATCCTAGCCTGCCTATATACCGTCCTGGCCTGCCTGTATACCGTTCTAGCCTGCCTGTATACCGTCCTAGCCTGCCTGTATACCGTCCTAGCCTGCCTGTATACCGTCCTAGCCTGTCTGTATACCGTCCTAGCCTGCCTGTATACCGTCCTAGCCTGTCTGTATACTGTTCTAGCCTGTCTGTATACCGTCCTAGCCTGCCTGTATACCGTCCTAGCCTGCCTGTGTACTGTCCTAGCCTGTCTGTATACTGTTCTAGCCTGCCTGTATACCGTCCTAGCCTGCCTGTATATTGTCCTAGCCTGCCTGTATACTGTTCTAGCCTGCTTGTATACCATCCTAGCCTGCCTGTATACCGTTCTAGCCTGCCTGTATACCGTCCTAGCCTGCCTGTATACCGTCCTAGCCTGCCTGTATACCGTCCTAGCCTGTCTGTATACTGTTCTAGCCTGCCTGTATACCGTCGTAGCCTGTCTGTATACTGTTCTAGCCTGCCTGTATACTGTCCTAGCCTGCCTGTATATTGTCCTAGCCTGCCTGTATACTGTTCTAGCCTGCCTGTATATCGTCCTAGCTTGCCTGTATACCGTTCTAGCCTGCCTGTATATTGTCCTAGCCTGCCTGTATACTGTTATAGCCTGCCTGTATATCGTCCTAGCCTGCCTGTATATCGTCCTAGCCTGCCTGTATACTGTTCTAGCCTGCCTGTATACTGTTCTAGCCTGCCTGTATACCGTCCTAGCCTGCTTGTAGATCGTCCTAGCCTGCCTGTATACCGTCCTAGCCTGCCTGTATATCGTCCTAGCCTGCCTGTATACCGTCCTAGCCTGCCTGTATACCGTCCTAGCCTGCCTGTATATTGTCCTGGCCTGCCTGTATAACGTCCTAGCCTGCCTGTATATTGTCCTGGCCTGCCTGTATACCATCCTAGCCTTCCTGTATATTGTTCTGGCCTGCCTGTATACCGTCCTAGCCTGCCTGTATACCATCCTAGCCTGCCTGTATACTGTCCTAGCCTGCCTGTATACCATCCTAGTCTGCCTGTATATTGTCCTGGCCTGCCTGTATACCGTCCTAGCCTGCCTGTATATTGTCCTAGCCTGCCTGTATACCATCCTAGCCTGCCTGTATATTGTTCTGGCCTGCCTGTATACCATCCTAGCCTGCCTGTATACCGTCCTAGCCTGCCTGTATACCGTCCTAGTCTGCCTGTATATTGTCCTAGCCTGCCTGTATACCATCCTAGCCTGCCTGTATACCGTCCTAGCCTGCCTGTATACCGTCCTAGCCTGCCTGTATACCATCCTAGCCTGCCTGTATACCATCCTAGTCTGCCTGTATACCGTCCTAGCCTGCCTGTATACCGTCCTAGCCTGCCTGTATACTGTCCTAGTCTGCCTGTATATAGTCCTAGCCTGCCTGTATATCGTACTGGCCTGCCTGTATACCGTCCTAGCCTGCCTGTATATTGTCCTGGCCTGCCTGTATACCGTCCTAGCCTGCCTGTATACCGTCCTAGCCTGTCTGTATACTGTTCTAGCCTGCCTGTATACCGTCCTAGCCTGACTGTATACCGTTCTAGCCTGCCTGTATACCATCCTAGCCTGCCTGTATACTGTCCTAGCCTGTCTGTATACTGTTCTAGCCTGCCTGTATATCGTCCTAGCCTGCCTGTATACTGTTCTAGCCTGCCTGTATATCGTCCTAGCCTGCCTGTATATCGTCCTAGCCTGTCTGTATATCGTCCTAGCCTGCCTGTATACCGTCCTGGCCTGCCTGTATATCGTCCTAGCCTGCCTGTATACCGTCCTAGCCTGCCTGTGTACCCTCCTAGCCTGCCTATATACCGTCCTAGCCTGCCTATATACCGTCCTGGCCTGCCTGTATACCGTTCTAGCCTGCCTGTATACCGTCCTAGCCTGCCTGTATACCGTCCTAGCCTGCCTGTATACCGTCCTAGCCTGTCTGTATACCGTCCTAGCCTGCCTGTATACCGTCCTAGCCTGTCTGTATACCGTCCTAGCCTGCCTGTATACCGTCCTAGCCTGCCTGTATACCGTCCTAGCCTGCCTGTGTACCATCCTAGCCTGTCTGTATACTGTTCGAGCCTGCCTGTATACCGTCCTAGCCTGCCTGTATACCGTCCTAGCCTGCCTGTATATTGTCCTAGCCTGCCTGTATACTGTTCTAGCCTGCCTGTATATCGTCCTAGCCTGCCTGTATACCGTCCTAGCCTGCCTGTATACCGTCCTAGCCTGCCTGTATACCGTTCTAGCCTGCCTGTATACCGTCCTAGCCTGCCTGTACACCGTTCTAGCCTGCCTGTACACCGTTCTAGCCTGCCTGTATACCGTCCTAGCCTGCCTGTATACCGTCCTAGCCTGCCTGTATACCGTCCTAGCCTGTCTGTATACTGTTCTAGCCTGCCTGTATACCGTTCTAGCCTGCCTGTATACCGTCCTAGCCTGCCTGTATACCGTCCTAGCTTGTCTGTATACCATTCTAGCCTGCCTGTATACCGTCCTAGCCTGCCTGTATACTGTTCTAGCCTGCCTGTATATCGTCCTAGCTTGCCTGTATACTGTTCTAGCCTGCCTGTATATTGTCCTAGCCTGCCTGTATACCGTTCTAGCCTGCCTGTATACCGTCCTAGCCTGCCTGTATACCGTCCTAGCCTGCCTGTATACCGTCCTAGTCTGCCTGTATATTGTTCTGGCCTGCCTGTATATTGTCCTAGCCTGCCTGTATACTGTTCTAGCCTGCCTGTATACCGTCCTAGCCTGCCTGTATACCGTCCTAGCCTGCCTGTATACCGTCCTAGCCTGTCTGTATACTGTTCTAGCCTGCCTGTATACCGTTCTAGCCTGCCTGTATACTGTCCTAGCCTGCCTGTATACTGTTCTAGCCTGCCTGTATACCGTCCTAGCCTGCCTGTATACTGTTCTAGCCTGCCTGTATACCGTCTTAGCCTGCCTGTATACAGTTCTAGCCTGCCTGTATACCATCCTAGCCTGCCTGTATATTGTCCTAGCCTGCCTGTATACTGTTCTAGCCTGCCTGTATATCCTCCTAGCCTGCCTGTATACTGTTCTAGCCTGCCTGTATACTGTTCTAGCCTGCCTGTATATCGTCCTAGCCTGTCTGTATATCGTCCTAGCCTGCCTGTATACTGTTCTAGCCTGCCTGTATATCGTCCTAGCCTGCCTGTATATTGTCCTGGCCTGCCTGTATATTGTCCTATCCTGCCTGTATACCCTCCTAGCCTGCCTATATACCGTCCTAGCCTGCCTATATACCGTCCTGGCCTGCCTGTATACCGTTCTAGCCTGCCTGTATACCGTCCTAGCCTGTCTGTATACCGTCCTAGCCTGCCTGTATACCGTCCTAGCCTGTCTGTATACCGTCCTAGCCTGCCTGTATACCGTCCTAGCCTGTCTGTATACTGTTCTAGCCTGTCTGTATACCGTCCTAGCCTGCCTGTATACCGTCCTAGCCTGCCTGTATACCATCCTAGCCTGCCTGTATACCATCCTAGCCTGCCTGTATAACGTCCTAGCCTGCCTGTATACCGTCCTAGCCTGTCTGTATACTGTTCTAGCCTGCCTGTATACCATTCTAGCCTGCCTGTATACCGTCCTAGCCTGCCTGTATACCATCCTAGCCTGTCTGTATACCGTTCTAGCCTGCCTGTATACTTTTCTAGCCTGCCTGTATACCGTCCTAGCCTGCCTGTATACTGTTTAAGCCTGCCTGTATATTGTCCTAGCCTGCCTGTATACTGTTCTGGCCTGCCTGTATATCATCCTAGCCTGCCTGTATATCGTCCTAGCCTGCCTGTATATCATCCTAGCCTGCCTGTATACTGTTCTAGCCTGCCTGTATACTGTTCTAGCCTGCCTGTATACCGTCCTAGCTTGCCTGTATAACGCCCTGGCCTGCCTGTATACTGTTCTAGCCTGCCTGTATACCGTCCTAGCCTGCCTGTATATCGTCCTAGCCTGCCTGTATACTGTTCTAGCCTGCCTGTATACCGTTCTAGCCTGCCTGTATACTGTCCTAGCCTGCCTGTATATTGTCCTAGCCTGCCTGTATACCATCCTAGCCTGCCTCTATACCGTCCTGGCCTGCCGGTATATCGTCCTGGCCTGCCTGTATACTGTTCTAGCCTGCCTGTATATTGTCCTAGCCTGCCTGTATATTGTCCTAGCCTGCCTGTATACCATCCTAGCCTGCCTGTATACCGTCCTAGCCTGCCTGTATATCGTCCTAGCCTGCCTGTATACCGTCCTAGCCTGCCTGTATACCGTCCTAGCGTGCCTGTATATTGTCCTGGCCTGCCTGTATACCGTCCTAGCCTGCCTGTATATTGTCCTGGCCTGCCTGTATACCATCCTAGCCTGCCTGTATATTGTTCTGGCCTGCCTGTATACCGTGCTAGCCTGCCTGTATATCGTCCTAGCCTGCCTGTATACCGTCCTAGTCTGCCTGTATACAGTCCTAGCCTGCCTGTATATCGTACTGGCCTGCCTGTATACCGTCCTGGCCTGCCTGTATATTGTCCTGGCCTGCCTGTATACCGTCCTAGCCTGCCTGTATACCGTCCTAGCCTGCCTGTATACTGTTCTAGCCTGCCTGTATACCGTCCTAGCCTGCCTGTATATTGTCCTAGCCTGTCTGTATACTGTTTTAGCCTGCCTGTATACCGTCCTAGCCTGCCTGTATACTGTTCTAGCCTGCCTGTATACCGTCCTAGCCTGCCTGTATACTGTTCTAGCCTGCCTGTATACCGTCCTAGCCTGCCTGTATATTGTCCTAGCCTGCCTGTATACTGTTCTAGCCTGCCTGTATATCGTCCTAGCCTGCCTGTATACTGTTCTAGCCTACCTGTATATCGTCCTAGCCTGCCTGTATATTGTCCTGGCCTGCCTGTATATCGTCCTAGCCTGTCTGTATATCGTCCTAGCCTGCCTGTATACTGTTCTAGCCTGCCTGTATATCGTCCTAGCCTGCCTGTATATTGTCCTGGCCTGCCTGTGTATCGTCCTAGCCTGTCTGTATATCGTCCTAGCCTGCCTGTATACCGTCCTGGCCTGCCTGTATACCGTCCTGGCCTGCCTGTATACCGTCCTGGCCTGCCTGTATACCGTCCTGGCCTGCCTGTATATCGTCCTAGCCTGCCTGTATACCGTCCTAGCCTGCCTGTATACCCTCCTAGCCTGCCTATATACCGTCCTAGCCTGCCTATATACCGTCCTGGCCTGCCTGTATACCGTTCTGGCCTGCCTGTATACCGTCCTAGCCTGCCTGTATACCGTCCTAGCCTGCCTGTATACCGTCCTAGCCTGTCTGTATACCATCCTAGCCTGCCTGTATACCGTTCTAGCCTGTCTGTATACTGTTCTAGCCTGTCTGTATACCGTCCTAGCCTGCCTGTATACCGTCCTAGCCTGCCTGTGTACCGTCCTAGCCTGTCTGTATACTGTTCTAGCCTGCCTGTATACCGTCCTAGCCTGCCTGTATACTGTTCTAGCCTGCCTGTATACCGTCCTAGCCTGCCTGTATATTGTCCTAGCCTGCCTGTATACTGTTCTAGCCTGCCTGTATATCGTCCTAGCCTGCCTGTATACCGTTCTAGCCTGCCTGTATACCGTCCCAGCCTGCCTGTATACTGTTCTAGCCTGCCTGTATATCGTCCTAGCCTTCCTGTATACCGTCCTAGCCTTCCTGTATACCGTCCTAGCCTGTCTGTATACCGTTCTAGCCTGCCTGTATACCGTCCTAGCCTGTCTGTATACCGTTCTAGCCTGCCTGTATACCGTCCTAGCCTGCCTGTATATTGTCCTAGCCTGCCTGTATACTGTTCTAGCCTGCCTGTATATCGTCCTAGCTTGCCTGTATACCGTTCTAGGCTGCCTGTATATTGTCCTAGCCTGCCTGTATACTGTTATAGCCTGCCTGTATATCGTCCTAGCCTGCCTGTATATCGTCCTAGCCTGCCTGTATACTGTTCTAGCCTGCCTGTATACTGTTCTAGCCTGCCTGTATACCGTCCTAGCCTGCCTGTATACCGTCCTAGCCTGCCTGTATACCGTCCTAGCCTGCCTGTATATCGTCCTAGCCTGCCTGTATACCGTCCTAGCCTGCCTGTATACCGTCCTAGCCTGCCTGTATATCGTCCTAGCCTGCCTGTATACCGTCCTAGCCTGCCTTTATACCGTCCTAGCCTGCCTGTATATTGTCCTGGCCTGCCTGTATACCGTCCTAGCCTGCCTGTATATTGTCCTGGCCTGCCTGTATACCATCCTAGCCTGCCTGTATATTGTTCTGGCCTGCCTGTATACCGTCCTAGCCTGCCTGTATACCATCCTAGCCTGCCTGTATACCGTCCTAGCCTGCCTGTATACCGTCCTAGCCTGCCTGTATACCGTCCTAGTCTGCCTGTATATTGTCCTGGCCTGCCTATATACCGTCCTAGCCTGCCTGTATATTGTCCTGGCCTGCCTGTATACCATCCTAGCCTGCCTGTATATTGTTCTGGCCTGCCTGTATACCGTCCTAGCCTGCCTGTATACCGTCCTAGCCTGCCTGTATACCGTCCTAGCCTGCCTGTATACCGTCCTAGCCTGCCTGTATACCGTCCTAGTCTGCCTGTATATTCTCCTAGCCTGCCTGTATACCATCCTAGCCTGCCTGTATACCGTCCTAGCCTTCCTGTATACCGTCCTAGCCTGCCTATATACCATCCTAGCCTGCCTGTATATTGTTCTGGCCTGCCTGTATACCGTCCTAGCCTGCCTGTATACCGTCCTAGCCTGCCTGTATATCGTTCTAGCCTGCCTGTATACCGTCCTAGCCTGCCTGTATACCGTCCTAGCCTGCCTGTATACCGTTCTAGCCTGCCTGTATATTGTCCTGGCCTGCCTGTATACCGTCCTAGCCTGCCTGTATACTGTTCTAGCCTGCCTGTATACCATCCTAGCCTGCCTGTATATTGTCCTAGCCTGCCTGTATACTGTTCTAGCCTGCCTGTGTATCGTCATAGCCTGCCTGTATATTGTCCTGGCCGGCCTGTATATCGTCCTAGCCTGCCTGTATACTGTTCTAGCCTGCCTGTATACTGTTCTAGCCTGCCTGTATATCGTCCTAGCCTGCCTGTATATTGTCCTGGCCTGCCTGTATATTGTCCTAGCCTGTCTGTATACCGTCCTAGCCTGCCTATATACCGTCCTAGCCTGCCTGTATACTGTCCTAGCCTGCCTGTATACCGTCCTAGCCTGCCTGTATATCATCCTAGCCTGTCTGTATATCGTCCTAGCCTGCCTGTGTATCGTCCTGGCCTGCCTGTATACCGTCCTGGCCTGCCTGTATATCATCCTAGCCTGCCTGTATACCGTCCTAGCCTGTCTGTATACTGTTCTAGCCTGCCTGTATACCGTCCTAGCCTGCCTGTATACTGTTCTAGCCTGCCTGTATATTGTCCTAGCCTGCCTGTATACTGTTCTAGCCTGCCTGTATATCGTCCTAGCCTGCCTGTATACTGTTCTAGCCTGCCTGTATATCGTCCTAGCCTGCCTGTATATTGTCCTGGCCTGCCTGTATATCGTCCTAGCCTGTCTGTATATCGTCCTAGCCTGCCTGTATACTGTTCTAGCCTGCCTGTATACCATCCTAGCCTGCCTGTATACTTTTCTAACCTGTCTATATACCCTCCTAGCCTGCCTATATACCGTCCTATCCTGCCTGTATACCGTCCTAGCCTGCCTGTATACCCTCCTAGCCTACCTATATACCATCCTAGCCTGCCTATATACCGTCCTGGCCTGCCTGTATACTGTTCTAGCCTGCCTGTATACCGTCCTAGCCTGTCTGTATACTGTTCTAGCCTGCCTGTATATCGTCCTAGCCTGCCTGTATATTGTCCTGGCCTGCCTGTATACCATCCTAGCCTGCCTGTATACCGTCCTAGCCTGTCTGTATACCGTCCTGGCCTGCCTGTATATTGTCCTGGCCTGCCTGTATACCGTCCTAGCCTGCCTGTATATTGTCCTGGCCTGCCTGTATACCGTCCTAGCCTGCCTGTATATTGTCCTGGCCTGCCTGTATACCATCCTAGCCTGCCTGTATATTGTTCTGGCCTGCCTGTATACCGTCCTAGCCTGCCTGTATACCATCCTAGCCTGCCTGTATACCGTCCTAGCCTGCCTGTATACCGTCCTAGCCTGCCTGTATACCGTCCTAGTCTGCCTGTATATTGTCCTGGCCTGCCTATATACCGTCCTAGCCTGCCTGTATATTGTCCTGGCCTGCCTGTATACCATCCTAGCCTGCCTGTATATTGTTCTGGCCTGCCTGTATACCGTCCTAGCCTGCCTGTATACCGTCCTAGCCTGCCTGTATACCGTCCTAGCCTGCCTGTATACCGTCCTAGCCTGCCTGTATACCGTCCTAGTCTGCCTGTATATTCTCCTAGCCTGCCTGTATACCATCCTAGCCTGCCTGTATACCGTCCTAGCCTTCCTGTATACCGTCCTAGCCTGCCTATATACCATCCTAGCCTGCCTGTATATTGTTCTGGCCTGCCTGTATACCGTCCTAGCCTGCCTGTATACCGTCCTAGCCTGCCTGTATATCGTTCTAGCCTGCCTGTATACCGTCCTAGCCTGCCTGTATACCGTCCTAGCCTGCCTGTATATTGTCCTGGCCTGCCTGTATACCGTCCTAGCCTGCCTGTATACTGTTCTAGCCTGCCTGTATACCGTCCTAGCCTGCCTGTATATTGTCCTAGCCTGCCTGTATACTGTTCTAGCCTGCCTGTGTATCGTCATAGCCTGCCTGTATATTGTCCTGGCCGGCCTGTATATCGTCCTAGCCTGCCTGTATACTGTTCTAGCCTGCCTGTATACTGTTCTAGCCTGCCTGTATATCGTCCTAGCCTGCCTGTATATTGTCCTGGCCTGCCTGTATATTGTCCTAGCCTGTCTGTATACCGTCCTAGCCTGCCTATATACCGTCCTAGCCTGCCTGTATACTGTCCTAGCCTGCCTGTATACCGTCCTAGCCTGCCTGTATATCATCCTAGCCTGTCTGTATATCGTCCTAGCCTGCCTGTATATCGTCCTGGCCTGCCTGTATACCGTCCTGGCCTGCCTGTATATCATCCTAGCCTGCCTGTATACCGTCCTAGCCTGTCTGTATACTGTTCTAGCCTGCCTGTATACCGTCCTAGCCTGCCTGTATACTGTTCTAGCCTGCCTGTATATCGTCCTAGCCTGCCTGTATACTGTTCTAGCCTGCCTGTATATCGTCCTAGCCTGCCTGTATATTGTCCTGGCCTGCCTGTATATCGTCCTAGCCTGTCTGTATATCGTCCTAGCCTGCCTGTATACTGTTCTAGCCTGCCTGTATACCATCCTAGCCTGCCTGTATACTTTTCTAACCTGTCTATATACCCTCCTAGCCTGCCTATATACCGTCCTATCCTGCCTGTATACCGTCCTAGCCTGCCTGTATACCCTCCTAGCCTACCTATATACCATCCTAGCCTGCCTATATACCGTCCTGGCCTGCCTGTATACTGTTCTAGCCTGCCTGTATACCGTCCTAGCCTGTCTGTATACTGTTCTAGCCTGCCTGTATATCGTCCTAGCCTGCCTGTATATTGTCCTGGCCTGCCTGTATACCATCCTAGCCTGCCTGTATACCGTCCTAGCCTGTCTGTATACCGTCCTGGCCTGCCTGTATATTGTCCTGGCCTGCCTGTATACCGTCCTAGCCTGCCTGTATACCGTCCTAGCCTGCCTGTATACTGTCCTAGCATGTCTGTATACTGTTCTAGCCTGCCTGTATACCGTCCTAGCCTGCCTGTATACCGTCCTAGCCTGTCTGTATACTGTCCTAGCCTGTCTGTATACTGTTCTAGCTTGCCTGTATACCGTTCTAGCCTGCCTGTATACTGTTCTAGCCTGTCTGTATACCGTCCTAGCCTGCCTGTATATTGTCCTAAACTAAAAAGAAAAAAGAGAGCGCACCAGCCTAGTGCATTATCCTTGACAGATTTATTTAATTAAAAGCAAAAATAAAAACTACTCACAAAGGTCGAAGACAAATTCGCCTAACAATGGCGCAGAGGCAATTAATTCAGTGGTAGCCTAAGGCTCTGATGAAGAAGGGTTACCTTCGAAACGCGTTAGCCAGCAGTAATCCGTATGCCGCCTTCCTGGAACCTGGAAAACTGCTACCACTGAATTAATTGCCTCTGCGCCATTGTTATGCGAATTTGTCTTCGACCTTTGTGAGTAGTTTTTATTTTTGCTTTTAATTAAATAAATCTGTCAAGGATAATGCACTAGGCTGGTGCGCTCTCTTTTTTCTTTTTCGTTTAATACTAGGACAATCCCATCCTCTGAGAGCAGCAAGGCCGAAATCCATAGTCCTTCTCGAACCTCTGGGACTTTTTAGCCAACACACTTGTGCGCAAGAGCACTGTTTTGTTTCCTCTTTTTGTATATTGTCCTAGCCTGCCTGTATACTGTTCTAGCCTGCCTGTATATCGTCCTAGCCTGCCTGTATATTGTCCTAGCCTGCCCGTATACTGTTCTAGCCTGCCTGTATACCGTCCTAGCCTGTCTGTATACCGTCCTGGCCTGCCTGTATATCATCCTAGCCTGCCTGTATACCGTCCTAGCCTGCCTGTATACCCTCCTAGCCTGCCTATATACCGTCCTAGCCTGCCTATATACCGTCCTGGCCTGCCTGTATACCGTTCTAGCCTGCCTGTATACCGTCCTAGCCTGCCTGTATACCGTCCTAGCCTGTCTGTATACTGTTCTAGCCTGTCTGTATACCGTCCTAGCCTGTCTGTATACCGTCCTAGCCTGCCTGTATACCGTCCTAGCCTGTCTGTATACTGTTCTAGCCTGTCTGTATACCGTCCTAGTCTGTCTGTATACCGTCCTAGCCTGTCTGTATACCGTCTTAGCCTGCCTGTATACCGTCCTAGCCTGTCTGTATACCGTTCTAGCCTGTCTGTATACCGTCCTAGCCTGCCTGTATACCGTCCTAGCCTGCCTGTGTACCGTCCTAGCCTGTCTGTATACTGTTCTAGCCTGCCTGTATACCATCCTAGCCTGCCTGTATACCGTCCTACCCTGCCTGTATACCGTCCTGGCCTACCTGTATACCGTTCTAGCCTGCCTGTATACCGTCCTAGCCTGCCTGTATACCGTCCTAGCCTGCCTGTATACCGTCCTAGCCTGTCTGTATACCGTCCTAGCCTGCCTGTATACCGTCCTAGCCTGTCTGTATACTGTTTAAGCCTGCCTGTATATCGTCCTAGCTTGCCTGTATACCGTTCTAGCCTGCCTGTATATTGTCCTAGCCTGCCTGTATACTGTTCTAGCCTGCCTGTATATCGTCCTAGCCTGCCTGTATATCGTCCTAGCCTGCCTGTATATCGTCCTAGCCTGCCTGTATACTGTTCTAGCCTGCCTGTATACTGTTCTAGCCTGCCTGTATACCGTCCTAGCCTGCCTGTATATCATCCTAGCCTGCCTGTATACTGTTCTAGCCTGCCTGTATACCGTTCTAGCCTGCCTGTATACTGTCCTAGCCTGCCTGTATATTGTCCTAGCCTGCCTGTATACCGTCCTAGCCTGCCTGTATACCGTCCTAGCCTGCCTGTATACCATCCTAGCCTGCCTCTATACCGTCCTGGCCTGCCGGTATATTGTCCTGGCCTGCCTGTATACTGTTCTAGCCTGCCTGTATACTGTTCTAGCCTGCCTGTATATTGTCCTAGCCTGCCTGTATACCGTCCTAGCCTGCCTGTATACCGTCCTAGCCTGCCTGTATACCGTCCTAGCCTGCCTGTATATCGTCCTAGCCTGCCTGTATACCGTCCTAGCCTGCCTGTATATTGTCCTGGCCTGCCTGTATACCATCCTAGCCTGCCTGTATATTGTTCTGGCCTGCCTGTATACCGTCCTAGCCTGCCTGTATACCGTCCTAGCCTGCCTGTATACCGTCCTAGCCTGCCTGTATACCGTCCTAGTCTGCCTGTATATTGTCCTGGCCTGCCTGTATACCGTCCTAGCCTGCCTGTATACCGTCCTAGCCTGAGTGTATACTGTCCTAGCCTGTCTGTATACTGTTCTAGCCTGCCTGTATACCGTCCTAGCCTGCCTGTATACTGTCCTAGCCTGTCTGTATACTGTTCTAGCCTGCCTGTATACCGTCCTAGCCTGCCTGTATACTGTTCTAGCCTGCCTGTATACCGTCCTAGCCTGCCTGTATATTGTCCTAGCCTGCCTGTATACTGTTCTAGCCTGCCTGTATATCGTCCTAGCCTGCCTGTATATTGTCCTAGCCTGCCTGTATACTGTTCTAGCCTGCCTGTATATCGTCCTAGCCTGTCTGTATACCGTCCTGGCCTGCCTGTATAACGTCCTAGCCTGCCTGTATACCCTCCTAGCCTGCCTATATACCATCCTAGCCTGCCTATATACCGTCCTGGCCTGCCTGTATACCACTCTAGCCTGCCTGTATACCGTCCTAGCCTGCCTGTATACCATCCTAGCCTGTCTGTATACTGTTCTAGCCTGTCTGTATACCGTCCTAGCCTGTCTGTATACCGTCCTAGCCTGTCTGTATACCGTCCTAGCCTGCCTGTATATTGTCCTAGCCTGCCTGTATACCGTTCTAGCCTGCCTGTATACCGTCCTAGCCTGTCTGTATACTGTTCTAGCCTGCCTGTATACCGTCCTAGCCTGCCTGTATATTGTCCTAGCTTGCCTGTATACTGTTCTAGCCTGCCTGTATATTGTCCTAGCCTACCTGTATACTGTTATAGCCTGCCTGTATATCGTCCTAGCCTGCCTGTATACCGTCCTAGCCTGCCTGTATACCGTCCTAGCCTGCCTGTATACCGTCCTGGCCTGCCTGTATACCGTCCTGGCCTGCCTGTATACCGTCCTGGCCTGCCTGTATACCGTTCTAGCCTGCCTGTATACCGTCCTAGCCTGCCTGTATACCGTCCTAGCCTGCCTGTATACCGTCCTAGCCTGTCTGTATACTGTTCTAGCCTGTCTGTATACCGTCCTAGCCTGTCTGTATACCGTCCTAGCCTGCCTGTATACCGTCCTAGCCTGTCTGTATACTGTTCTAGCCTGTCTGTATACCGTCCTAGCCTGTCTGTATACCGTCCTAGCCTGTCTGTATACCGTCCTAGCCTGCCTGTATACCGTCCTAGCCTGCCTGTATACCGTCCTAGCCTGTCTGTATACCGTTCTAGCCTGTCTGTATACCGTCCTAGCCTGCCTGTATACCGTCCTAGCCTGCCTGTGTACCGTCCTAGCCTGCCTGTGTACCGTCCTAGCCTGTCTGTATAGTGTTCTAGCCTGCCTGTATACCGTCCTAGCCTGTCTGTATACCGTTCTAGCCTGCCTGTATACCGTCCTAGCCTGCCTGTATATTGTCCTAGCCTGCCTGTATACTGTTCTAGCCTGCCTGTATACAGTCCTAGCCTGCCTGTATACCGTCCTAGCCTGTCTGTATACTGTTCTAGCCTGCCTGTATACCGTCCTAGCCTGCCTGTATACGGTTCTAGCCTGCCAGTATACCGTCCTAGCCTGTCTGTATACTGTTCTAGCCTGCCTGTATATTGTCCTTGCCTGCCTGTATACTGTTCTAGCCTGCCTGTATACCGTCCTAGCCTGCCTGTATATTGTCCTAGCCTGCCTGCATACTGTTCTAGCCTGCCTGTATACAGTCCTAGCCTGCCTGTATACCGTCCTAGCCTGTCTGTATACTGTTCTAGCCTGCCTGTATACCGTCCTAGCCTGCCTGTATACGGTTCTAGCCTGCCTGTATACCGTCCTAGCCTGTCTGTATACTGTTCTAGCCTGCCTGTATATTGTCCTTGCCTGCCTGTATACTGTTCTAGCCTGCCTGTATACCGTCCTAGCCTGCCTGTATATTGTCCTAGCCTGCCTGTATACCGTTCTAGCCTGCCTGTATACCGTCCTAGCCTGTCTGTATACTGTTCTAGCCTGCCTGTATACCGTCCTAGCCTGCCTGTATATTGTCCTAGCTTGCCTGTATACTGTTCTAGCCTGCCTGTATATTGTCCTAGCCTGCCTGTATACTGTTCTAGCCTGCCTGTATACCGTCCTAGCCTGCCTGTATACCGTTCTAGCCTGCCTGTATTCCGTCCTAGCCTGTCTGTATACTGTTCTAGCCTGCCTGTATACCGTCCTAGCCTGCCTGTATATTGTCCTAGCTTGCCTGTATACTGTTCTAGCCTGCCTGTATATCGTCCTAGCCTGCCTGTATACCGTCCTAGCCTGCCTGTATACCGTCCTAGCCTGCCTGTATACCGTCCTAGCCTGCCTGTATACCGTCCTAGCCTGCCTGTATACCGTCCTAGCCTGCCTGTATATTGTCCTGGCCTGCCTGTATACCTGTATATAGAGACGATAGAGGGGTGTATATAGTGGAGATATGTTTTTAATTGATCTATTGTAGCAGTCATCGATAAAGGACGAGAATGATGGTGTGGTGTGTGTGTGTGTGTGTGGGGGGGGGGGGGGCGGCATTGAAGGACCCGGCCTTGGGGCGGCAAAGGGTGTAAATCCGGGCCTGATGGTGCTCTTATGTTCTTCCAAGCTTACACCGACCAGCCTGGGCCTCTCCAATTAACCTTCCTCAACCCACACCTTGGGAGAACTTCCTTCCCCTGCCCTTCCTTCGCTTCTCACTTATGCTCCCCTTTCTTCTCCTACTACCCTTTCTTTCTTCCCTTGGCCCTCTGACCGTCACTCTATTTCTGCTTCTTTCTCCTTGCTCCCTCCATCAATTCTTTCTTTATTTATTTATTTTTTACTTTATTGTTCACCCCCTTTACCCACCTTAGCCCCTGAGTCCTATGGCTCAGGCACTCTGCATTGACCCCTGGTCTCAGTCAGGTTGTTAGTTAATAGTCTACACTCTACACATTTTCTTCTGTGTTTTTACATGAAATCCTGCATTGTTTCTAATGTTCATATCCCCTGCATGGGGATTTTACATCCGTTCGCTCTCTATAGCTCAATAAAAAAAATTTCTACCAGAAAATGCACTCATTTTTTAAAATGCAGTGCAACGCAGCGCATAGATGTGAATGGCATTGTTTGGGAATGTGTTCCTGTGACACATCTGTTGGTTTGCATTCTGTCATACACGCTAAAATGAGAAGTTGTAAATGGGTCCTAATAGCCATGGCTTTCCTAGGGAGATGAAATGAGGGAGCTATATAATTCTCAGCAACCCCTACATATCTAGAACAGTGTGTTCCTTTTTTTATTTTACAGATTTGCTGTATGCACAGCATCAACTAGTGACTGAAGGGAAGATTTATATGCTTAGGGAATCAAGGGATGCCTGTTTTCATCCATTTGAGACCTTCTAGTAATACAGTATAAAGGGTGGAGGAGGTAAAGCCTCACCAGATTGGTGTATCTTTAAGTCTCTTTCTTTTTTTATTACAGTGTTAGGACATATGTCAGTCAACGAAGCTAGGAAGGAGATTGCTGCACTGATAGCTGGTATTTGTCTCTGGCTCCAAGTACTTTCCCAAGACAAGCACCAGCAAGAGAAATGCAGATGTCTCGGTAGAGTGCTTGGAGACAAGGACAGCCACTTACTGGCAAAGCAGCCATCTCCTTACTAGCTGCATTGTAGGATGGCCATAGGGAGAAGATCCCCCCTCCTATCTGTCCATGTAACTAGCCTTCCACAACATATAAGAAAACAGAACAAAGTACTACATATAATTTGGCCCCTGGGGACCAGAACACTGTAATAAAAAAGAAATAACACTTTTTTCTTTATCGTACATCACGGGACACAGACCACCATAGTAATAACTATGTGAGTTATACGCCACCTATAGGTGAATGGATACTGATACACTCAAAAAACAGGAAGTCCCTTTCCCTATATAACCCCTCCCATACCAGGAGTACTTCAGTTTTTTCGCCAGTGTCTAAAGTGTTGATCACGGTAGATAAAGTGCTAAGAGAGCTCCGCTGAGCAATCCCTGACGGGATCAAGGAGCTGGGCAAACGGATCCATCCAAAGTTCCTAAAAGCCAAAATGGATGCTACCTGGGCCTCGTGGAAGAAGAAACAAGGTTTCTGCCTGAAATGCATTCTCTTTTGGGAGCTGGACCCTGGGACCCGGCACCTTGGTTATGTACAGGTCCAAGGGAGTGCACCCCATAAAGGGGGACCCGGTCCTTGAAGGTCTGTCATGGCACGGCCCGCCATGATGGGTGAAGGCTGGATCTGTCTGTGATAATCACCAGCAGTCCTGCGGCGGGACGGGTAAGTCAGAAAGATCCTAAGGAATGTATATATATATATGATTCACTTTTGGACTTTCTTTTGTGAGTATGCGTTGCCTTGCCTGTGTTTTGCCACTCGAGGGTGTAAAAGCAACATACCTGGCTTCCAACATTCCATGCTTCCCCTGTGTTATGCTCAGTGTCAGCAAAGGCTTCTGCGGACAGCATTGCTTCCTCTCCGCTCTGTCAGCCATCAGTAGGGGTTTTGGGGGGACCATCCGCATCCAGCACAGCGGTCAGGTTCCCCCCTGCTGAGACTCCTCGCCCCCCCTCCTCGATCCGTGCCCGCTTTGGGACCGGCCTGTCCTCCGCACACTCACGGGAAAAGTTTTTCATTTTTGAAAAAAAAAAAAAAAAAAAAAAGGGGGATGCAGCCTAAGAACATAGGGGCGTAGCTCAGACGCCGCCGGCGTGCACGTGGAGACGGCGTGCGTGTGATACACAGCGCAGGCGCAAGGCTTACTAACCTTAATAGCATGTCACTTTGAAAGTGTCAGGTTGGCTGACGGAGGGACACAGAGCATTCAAGGGCATGTAAGCTGTATGGGTGTTTGGATACAGGCATTTTTAAGAGGGCACGTTTTACTCAGCATTTAGACTGAGCATTTATAGTGGTTTATTATTCATTTGCTAGACTAAGGCTCGGCACTAGATGCACTGTGTTAGTACCTCTGCTTTTTGTGCTTAGGACTATGTCTTCCTGTAAAAAGGGGAATACAACAGGGGGGAGTTCAAGGTCGCTGCGGTCAGAGTCTGAGGCTCCTAGTCGCACGTCCACAGTTTAATCCTCCCCTGAAAGACCTGAAGCATCTGGGCAGTCTGAGCCACCTAGACTCTCAGGCATTGTGGCTACCTCCAACATTTCAGCCTCTGCATACGTCACTAAGGACGATTTGGCTTTGGCTCTGGCTGGTTTGGAAGGGAAAATAGCTGATATGCTCACATCTTCCTCCCAGGAGGGAAGAAAACATGGCAGATCCCCCTCTCCCGCCCCTGACCTTCCAGTATTGGAACCAGAATGGGCAGGAGGTATTGGGGTACCTTTGGGGGATTAGGCAGAAAGAAGTTCGGATGACTCCTCTTCTGAGGGTTCAGCATCTGAAGACCCTTTCTCAACTTTGCAATCTCAGAAATTGCTAATCCAATCCCTTACGGAATTGGTCCGTTCTGGATATAAGTTGCCCCCTGCAGAGGTGGATGATGTTTCCTTCTCCTCTTTGCGATCGCTAAGACCCCCACAGGGTTCACATGCTTTCCCTATGCACCCGTTCCTGGAGCAACTGATTTATGCTGATTGGGATCACCCAGATAAGCAGTTTTCTCCTCCTAAGAAGTTCTCTCTTCTTTATCCTATGAAGAAAATGTTTACAAAGAGGTGGGATTTGCCAGCTGTAGATGCTGCTATCTCCTCTGTGAACAGGAGTTTAACTTGTCCAGTGGACAATGTCCAAGTATTTAGAGATCCAGCTGATAAGAAGTTGGAATCTCTGCTTAAAGCCTCATTTGCTGTAGCTGGTGTGGTAGCACAACCTGTAGTAGCAGCAATAGGCATATGTCAATCCCTTAGGGACAAATTCAAGCAGGTTATTAAAAGAGTTCCTGCTCAAACTGAAGAGGCCAAAGTTTAGCTGAGCTACCTAGGGCCTTTTGTTTTGCAGTGGACGCTATCAAGGATTCCATCTATCAGGTGTCTTGCCTTGCGCTTATGTTGATACATATGCGTAGGGTTCTGTGGCTAAAGAACTGGTCAGCCGAGTTACCATGCAAAAAGCTCTCGGCTGGGTTTCCCTTTCATGGAGAAAGGTTATTTGGGGAAGATTTGGATAAATATATCCAAAAGATTTCTGTGTGTAAGAGTACCCTTCTGCTGGCTAAGAAAAAGAATAAACGTCCTTCTTTCAAATATACTTCCCCCCATGCCTGGGGCAACAGCCTCTAGGCAGTCGTGATGGCCTCCACCTTCAGGGGCAAAGAGTAAGCCTCATAACCAAACACAGGGCCAGAAGAAGCCCTGGGGTCAGAAGTCCACAAAACAGAATCCCAAGGCTTCCTTGTGAAGGGGCGCCCCCGCTCGATCGAATGGGGGGAAGACTTTGGTGGTTTTCAGAAACTTGGAAAAAGGAAATCTAAGACAAATGGGTCTTCTCTGTGGTAGCCCTGGGCTACAAACTAGAGTTCCAAGAATTTCCACTATCTCGTTTTCTAAGATCAAACGTTCCCAAGGACCCAGTAAAGAAAAAGTCCTTTTTTTTGGCACTGGACCGGTTAAGGTCTCAGGGAGTAATAATAGAGGTCCCCTCAGAAGAGAGGGACATGGGGTTTTATTCAAATCTCGGTACCAAAACCAAATTGAGATGTCAGACCCATTCTAGATCTCAAAGATCTGAATCTCTTCCTAAACATCCGCTCCTTTCGAATGGAGTCAATCCAGTCAGTTGTATCCACCCTACGGGGAAGAGAAGTTCTAGCATCCATAGATATCAAAGATGCGTATCTACGTGTGCCAATCTTTCCCGCTCACCAGAAGTTTCTGTGGTTTGCCGTAGAGCAGCGCCACATTCAGTTTGTGGCCTTGCCCTTCGGGTTAGCCACCGCTCCCCGAGTATTTACAAAAGTTCTAGCCCCAGTACTAGCAAGACTAAGGGGCCAGGGTATAGCAGTAAGGGCATACCTAGACGACCTGCTACTGGTAGATCAGTCAATAGCACAGTTAAACCATGGGGTGTCGAGAACGGTCAGTTATCTGGGACACCTGGGTTGGATTCTCAATCTAGAGAAATCTTCCTTGTGGCCAGTAAGAAGGCTGGAGTATTTGGGCCTGGTCATAGACACAACCCAGGAAAGGGTGTTTTTGCCTCAGGCAAAAGTCAATGCTCTAAGAGAGCTGGTCCAGGTGGTTAAGGCAAGGAAGGGTCCTTCCATTCGCCTTTGCATGAGATTACTAGGGAAAATGGTAGCTTCCTTCAAAGCGGTTCCCTATGCCCAGTATCATTCAAGACTGTTGCAACACAGTATTCCGTTTGCTTGGAACAAACAGATCCAAGCCTTGTATTGTCCAATGAATCTGGCTCCAAAAGTACGTGGTTGCTAACCAGGAATTTACCGAAAAGAAAATCCTTCATTCCAGTTTCCTGGAGAGTAGTAACAACGGACGCCAGCCTATGGGGCTGGGGAGCAGTTCTAGAAGAGACCACTGTTCAAGGAAAGTGGTCAGAGTCCGAGAAGACCTTGCCCATCAATATCCTAGAGATTCGGGCAGTACGTCTGGCTTCAATAGCCTGGACGTTCAGGTTGTGGAGTTCTCCGGTCACTATACAATCTGACAATGCCACAGCAGTGGCCTATATCAATCACCAAGGGGGCACGCAACCCAAAGGGAAGTGGACCATAATTCTGTCTTGGCAGAGAAACATGTTCCTTGCCTATCTGCAGTCTACATTCCAGGAGTGGAAAATTGGCAGGCAGATTTCTTGAGCCATCAACAGTTGTTGCTGGGAGAATGGTCTCTACATCCTGATGTTTTTTTTGGCCATTTGCCAAAGATGGGGTACGCCAGACGTAGATCTGTTGGCGTCCAGGTTAAACAAGAAGTTGGGCAACTTTGTGGCGAGAACAAGGGATCCACTTGCACTCAGAATAGATGCGTTAGTGACCTCATGGGATCAGTTTTCACTGATCTATGCATTCCCACCAGTTCAGCTATTACCACAGCTGCTCCACAGGATCAGGGAAGAAGGGAACCCAGTAATCTTAGTAGCCCCGGCATGGCCCAGAAGACCCTGGTATGCAGGGATCATGAGAATGGCAGTAGAGGAGTCATAGACTCTTCCATCTCATCCGGACCTGCTGTCGCAGGGACCAGTATTCCATCCTGCCTTTACAGTTGCTGAATTTAACGGTGTGGCTATTGAAGCCCACATTCTAAAAAATTGGGGGCTTTCAGGTTCAGTAGTAACCACCCTGATTAATGCCGGAAAGCCAGCCTCCAGGACCATCTATTATAGTGTCTGAAAGGGCTTATGTCTCCTGGTGTGAAACCAAGGATTGGCATCCTCAAAAGTATGTCATAGGGAGAATTCTGGCCTTTCTACAATTAGGAGTAGAAATGAAGCTGGCCTTGAGTATGATCAAAGGTCAGATTTCGGCCTTGGCAGTATTTTTTCAAAGGCCGTTTGCTTTGCATTCTTTGGTCCGGGCTTGTATACAATGGATAACTTGGATAACTCCGCCAGTTAAGTCCCCCTTGTGCCCATAGGATTTGAATCTGGTTTTATCAGTGTTGCAAAGACAACCCTTTGAACGTATATGTAATATTCCTTTTCTCCTTTTGACAAGGAAATTGGTATTTCTAGTTGCGGTAACCTTCGCAAGAAGAATTTCAGAGGTGGCTGCTTTCTCCTGTAAAGAGCCATACTTAAGCATGCATAAGGATAAGGTGGTGCTGTGTCCTCACCCAACCTTTTTACCAAAGGTAGTATCTGGTTTTCATCTGAATCAAGATGTTTCCCTACCTTCCTTTTTTCCAGAACCTTGTTCTGCAGAAGAAAAATTATTGCATTCTCTCGATGCAGTGAGAGCAGTTAAGGCCTATCTGAAAGCGACAGCTCAGATACGGAAAACTGATGTTTTATTTGTGTTGCCAGAAGGCCCTAGGAAGGGTCAATCAGCATCAAAATCTACTATTGCTAAGTGGATTCGTCAGGTGATTAGTCAGGCTTATGGTCTGAAAAGAAAGGTTCCTCCCTTTCAGATTAAAGTGCACTCTACCCGGGCAGTCAGTGCTTCATGGGCAGTGCATCACCAAGCCTCAGTGGCTCAGATTTGCAAGGCCGCTACTTGGTCGTCAGTACATACATTCACAAGATTCTATCAAATGGATGTAAGATGGCAGGAGGACACCGCCTTCAGGCGCAGAGTGCTGTTGGCAGCAGTATAGGTCCTCACGCCTGGCGGCGGCTGTTTTGCTTTGTGTCTCCCTCCCCTCAGGTGGTATTGCTTTGGGACGTCCCACATAGTAATTACTATGGTGCTCTGTGTCCCGTGATGTACGATAAAGAAAATAGGATTTTTAAAACAGCTTACCTGGAAAATCCTTTTCTTGGAGTACATCACTGGACACAGAGATCCCACCCCTCTTATTGGGATAAGTATATATTGCTTTGCTACAAAAACTGAGGTACTCCCGGTATGGGAGGGGTTATATAGGGAGGGGGACCTCCTGTTGTTTTGAGTGTACCAGTGTCCATTTACCTATAGGTGGCGTATAACACACATAGTTATTACTATGGTGCTCTGTGTCCCATGATGTACTCCAAGAAAAGGATTTTACAGGTAAGTTGTTATAAAAATCCTATTTTTTGAGGATTCTGTTATAGTATCACTTTAAGGGCCTATTCACAGTTGGTTGTTTTGATGCAGCATAAAATGTTTTACTGCATAAAAATACATGGCAAGTAGAAATCCCATTTCTTCCAATGTGGCTGGTTTACCTCTATGCATGGCAGTTTAATGTGAAAGACAAAGGGAAAGTCTATGGAGCCAGTTACATCTACACGTGTGCATTACCATGTGTACTGCATGCACAAAAAACAGTGTAAATCAAGCCTAAATATAATAAAAACCCACTCTAAAGTTCTACAGAAATGTAGGTTCCTATTCACACCATAACTGAAAGTTATTCACATCATAGCTGCAACCCACGCATTTGTGTTCATGAGAGGGGCGCATTGTGTTTGCCAGCTCATTATAAATGAATGGGCTGTCAGCGCACCTCAACCTATGCAAAAATAGGTCCTGCGTGTTTCTGAGCAACACAGGATGATGCAACGCATTTTGAGTAATGCAGGATGATGCAACGCAAAGAATCTTATCAGTGGATATACCAGATATACATGAGGCAGCCATCTTTTCTCATTACACTTGTAGAGTCTGCTGCACAGTGATTGTACATTATCATTCACTAGTGCATGCTGAGGTCTTACTCAAAAGTTGATTAATAATGTTAAAGTTTGCAGTAAATCACAGAACGTCTTCTAGCGGCTAATCTTCTAATCTGTATATTTAATACAAATATAGATAGATGGTAAAGCAAGTATCATTTATAAAAAATGTTCTTTCAAAGAACAATAATTCAAAATATGTGTCTACTGAAAATGCTGTATAGTTTATTTTTGGCAGAAAGTTTCAGGGATAGATTTACTATTAGCTTGCTGTTCCTCCGTTTTACCTGCTGGTGGCACTGTGCTCCTGTGGCTATCCATCTGTAATTCCTGTTTCCACCAGCAGCTGTCTCCCAGAAGTCATTGGACTTCTCTCATCATTATTTACCTCTGCTATATAGTGTATACTGTATATCTACCATTTTATCTATATTTCTGTTTTATTCCTGTCCTAAAGACACAACAGGAAATGGGAGAAAATCACCTCTTAAACGCTCGCTAGAACGGGTGTCTACTCCTTGTTTCATACAATTTGTATTCACTATCCCAATGACATTGGTCAATAAGACAAATAAGGAGCATTTCACATTGTCACCCTGCGGTTTGGCCGTAGCATAGGTGTACCTGCAGATTTTTGTGCAGTTAACCCACAGTATCCCATAGATTTTCCATTAGATTGTGCATTTTTAGTGTGTTTTCTGAAAGTGCACCAGATGCAGCATGTAGGATTTTGATGTGCTTTTAAAAAAGGCACATAAACACGGACCTAAAAGAACTTGTATGGGAAACTGCGAGTTAAAGCGGAGTACCACTCAAAAGTGGAACTTCCTCTCATTTGTCTCCTCTGCCCCTCTTTTGCCACAATTGGCACTGTTAGGTTCAACTTTTAAATAAGTTGCTTATAGTTTATATTGCTTTGTCTAATTATTGCTTCATATAGGAATTAAGACACAGAGTCAGGTATGTCTGTATCAAAGTTCTGAGCATAATGGACTGCCGCTCTTTACTTCTTTCAAAGGCCTTTTATAGGCAATTATACAAACAATAGCATCAGCACAGCCCCCCCACAAAGGGCAAGGGTAAACAACAACAGGAGTCACCTGGGCTACGAACACAAGCTTCAACACCATGGCAATACAGTTACAAGAAAACAAAAGCAGCTTCAATTGAGTTCAACAGCCAAAAAGTTACATTCAAAACAGATTTACATGTAGGCATCATATTAAGTGAGAACTCTAAATTAAATCCCTGACCTTATCAATTTCCCCCTTTGACATCATCCTCTCCTTCCCCCTGGGTCCTCATGAATAAGTTCTAGTCAGTTTTTCCCCAGAGTCCTTTCCCTGACCGCGAGTTGTCAGAGGGGTAGAACCCATCCCCCTAGGTATTACCAACATCTTAAAATTCAAGAAGAGGAGTTTTATAGGAGTAGGGTGATGTCAATACACATTTATCGGTATGCCCTGTCTATTCTCCTAATTTTACTATTTATTTTCCTGTATACACATATATTCGTGATTGTAAGTGATATTAATATTAGAATAATAATTACCATTGGACTTAACAACCAGTGAAAGGTATTGGTTGCTGTAGAGGACATTCCACTAAATATATCCCACCAATGTGGTGCAGTATCCTGTTGTATCTGTGAGGAAAGATGTACTAGTCTACCTTTGTCAATAATTGCGGATACAAGGTTATTCTGTAGGGTGTGTTCTAGTGTTTCTATGTGTTGTCTTAACAACCCTGATTGTTCCAAAACCTGTTTTAGTGGGTCTAAAGAAATTATAAAGGGTGTAGTGTCAGTGAGATTATGTACCTCATAAACTGAAGAGAATACCTTATCGGCGTCTGGTTCCAAAAGATAGGTGTCGTTACCCCATTGTAATATTTTAATCTTTTTTATACATCCCGCAAACGGCGCCGATTTATTTAACGCTGACATGGTGCGGTTCCTACCACCCGTTCCCGGGCTTGTTTCCACGTCTGTGAAAGAGATATTTTATGGCACCTATGATTTTTACTGTTATTGAAAGGAAAGCGCATATTGTCATTCCACTGGAAAGTTATAGTTACTTCTGAGAGTGGGTCTGCCTGTATCCATGCAATACCTACATCTATATGAAATGGTCGCCTGTGTCCTTTAACAGTGTAATTACCTACATCATAATACTTATTCATCTCATATCCTGAATCATTTGCTACTTTAGGATCATCTATAACCCATTGAAAGTTTGCTGTTTCCTCTACCTTAATTACATTAATACCAAGAGTCCATGCACGTATTTGTAAAACAACAATTTTCAACAGAAAATATGTAAGTAGATATTTCATCATGTTGTTTTCTCGGGTTGTTTCTTGCAGTGTGATGCGTGTATCCAGGTAGGTTTTCCTTCCAGCTTTACTGAAGTGGCTGTGGTCAGAAGCACTTGATAAGGACCTTCAAACCTTGGCTCCAATGTCTTTCTGGTGTCTTTCTTTACATATACACAATCCCCTGGTAGCAGAGTATGTGTACCTGCTATTGAATTAGGGTCTGGAAGAGAAGAATACCCACTTTTGTGGATCTTAGTTAGACGTTGTTGTAATTGTATTACATATGCAGTCAAACTGTCACATTGCAATTGCATACTCTGTGGAAAGTATAGACCTAATCTAGGCGCATTACCAAAAAGTATCTCATATGGGGACAATCCTGTTTTTCCTGTTGGAGTGTACCTTATAGAGAATAAAACCAAAAGCAGACATTCAGGCCATGGCTTGTTTAACCCTTGCATTGCCTTTTGTATTTTTAACTTTATTGTCCCATTTACTCTCTCCACTGATCCTGAACTCTGTGGGTGGTAAGGGGTGTGAAAACTTTGTTGAACCCCTAACATGGTCATCACATTCTGCATGATTTCTCCTGTAAAGTGTGTTCCCCTATCTGATTCTATGGTTTCAGGAAGACCAAACCTAGGTATTAACTCAGTGATCAGTTTCTTAGCTGTGGCTTTAGCTGTAGCTGATTTTACTGGATAACTTTCGGGCCAACCTGAGAATAAATCGATACACACGAGGACAAATTCAAAGGGGCCGCTCTTAGGCATTTGTATGTAATCAATTTGCAGTCTCTGGAAGGGGTATTGGGCCCGGACCTGGTGTTTTCGTTGGGTTTTTACTCTCTGTCCTGGGTTATTCAGGAGACAGATTTGGCAGGCTGCACAGTAGTTTCTTGCAGTGCTACTGAATCCAGGGGCGAGCCATCCTTGGTTCACAATCCTATACATGGAATTGGAACTGACATGTGTGGGTAGGTGAACTGCCGCTGCCATTGCTGGGTACAGAGAGGCAGGTAGGCATATTTTGCCCCCTTCCCTCCATACATTGTCAAGGTCTGGTGCTGCTCCCATTCTGACCCACTTATCTTTCTCGCTCTCCCCTGCTTGCTCCTGTAATTTACTCAGCTGCTGCCATGTTGGTTCTGGGATACTCACCTCTACCGCTGCTAAGGTCTCAGGGCTTCCTTCCCCTAGAGCTGCCTGTTTTGCAGTCAAATCTGCAAATGCATTTCCTTTTGCCTCAATTGTTTTTGCGCTCGTGTGTGCTGCTATCTTCATGATGGCCACTCGTTTAACCTTTTGAAGATTGTTCGGGACTCTCTTAATCCCTTCTCCATGTTTTACAGGTGTACCTGCTGCTGTCAGATAACCTCTAGTCTTCCATATATGGCCATAATCATGCGCTACGCCATAAGCGTAAGCGGAGTCAGTGTAAATATTCCCTTCTCGTCCTTTTAAGTATTCTAAGGCTTGTTCTAAAGCTTTTAATTCTGCTTCTTGTGCTGACATGTGGGCTGGTAAGGGCTGTGCGTCAATCACCTGTGTATCAGTCACTACGGCATAACCTGTATGATATTTACCCTTGTCATCAGCAAACCTACTGCCATCTATGTACAAAGTGTGCTCAGCATTTAAAATCGGTGTATCTGTAACATGTGGGAATCCCATTGTCTCCTGTTCCATGAGCTGAAAACAATCGTGCTCATTTACTTCCTTAAACAAGAGAGTGTCAGTTTCCTCATTTCCTTTCTCACTAGTACTATTAGCACTATCATTATCATTCCCCCTTGCCAAATCTGGTGACTGAAGAGGCAAAAAGGTGGCCAAATTTAAGGTTGTACAGCGCTGAAAAGTAACATTTGGAGGTAAGAGTAAAGTACACTGTAATCTTAATTGCCTAGCCATTGAAATGTGTTTGGGCTGTACCTGAGACAAGATTGCATGTATGTCATGTGTGGTATGCACTACGACTGGATTGTCTAGAACAATCTCTGATGACTTATCTATGATAATTGACACTGCAGCTACCGCCCGTACACAGGACGGTGAACCTCTAGATACTGGATCTAATGCTGCTGAAAAGTAAGCGACTGGTCTTTGTTTTACATGTGCCTGTGTCAGAACACCTGTGGCGTGTCCAGTGATCTCAGCAATGTACAGAATAAAAATCTTAGTATAATCTAAAGTGATAAACGACTCATAAGCTACTTCTGTAAGCACATACGGTACAATTTTCAAACAATCGTATAATGGCTGCATCAAAGCGCTAGCATGTGGTATCCACTGTCTACAATATGACACAATACCTAAAAACATACGCAATTGTTTGAAATTCCGTGGGGGTAACATTCCCTTTATCACTTGAACCCTCTCCTCAGTGAGATGATATACAATGTCCCAAAAAGATAACTTTTTCCTGACACACTTGCAACTTTTTCTTATTAACCTTGCAACCTTTTTCTGCCAAAAATCGCAACAAATTAAGGGTGGTGTGCAAGCTTTCAGTCTTTCACTTATCTGTGGAATTAATCCTTCCATAAACTGTCTATTGAAGGCTCGGATCGTGACTGGCAGCTCTAAATCCATTCTCTCATCTGCCATCATACTTTCCATAGACAAGTAAAATTCTGATACAGTCTGTCCTGGCATTTGTTTCATGGGTGATATTGACCCCCTCTCTTGTTGTTTTGCCTGACAGAAAGCTTCTAATCTAACAATAAAAGGAGCCCTTGAGTCTATATGTCTGACATGTCCTGTCTCCAGTATTGCCATCCCCCTCAGCTCGGTCTGCAGGTCAGTCATAAACTGGTTAAACAGGGTCAGAGTCATTTTATGTCTGCATAAATCCTCCCCATCCTGCCAGGTTGCTTCATGTGTATTCATTAACTGTGTCACAAATCTACAGAAAACAGCTGGCTTTACTATAATGCATGTATCAATGCGTACGGGAGCTACAGTTTCTGAATGAAATTCTTATACTCCACAAACCTGAAAAAAAAAAAAAAAAAAAAAACATTCTCTACCCTTAAATACAGGATATATCTTGTGTGGTTTATGTTCTATGTCAGTATATGGGGGTGGGATGGTTGAACTAAGATTATTTAAAATTTCAACATTTTTTGTTCTTCTGTCTTTCATATCCCAACCATCACAGTCTGGATTATATTTCCACCCCTCTTCTTTTGCTCTATTTGAAACCTTAATTAAGCATTGAACCTGACGCATCCATTGCTTCTCTAACACCTCTCCTTGTCTGTCCCTTTTTATTTCACTCCATACATCCGGGTCTAAGCCCGCTGCTCCTTTCACCTTAAATTTACGAAGGACATCCTTTAAGTCCTGTGCTTCGGTTTTCCCATAAATGTTCTTAATTATCTGTGGCACCGTATAGTGCGCCACAATTCCCTGACGGGGTTTTGTGTTCCTCTGGCCCATTCTAACAGTCCTGCCTAGGTAGCGTGTGGGACACTTAGTGTACAATATAATGCGGCTACAACATATACAAGAATGAATAATTACTTTATATGCTAGCCCAATAACAAACCAGCTAAGTTACACTAGTTCCTCGTTGCCTTCCTCCTAGGGTGCTAGAATACTAGAAACCTCTTCCGGAATGAGATTTCTGAAACCGAATTACTTTATATGCTAGCCCAATAACAAATAATTACTTTATATGCTAGCCCAATAACAAACCAGAATGCGGCTAAAACATATACAAGCATTCCTTTAAGTGGCCAGGTATCCGACTAGATCTCCGGGCTTTATGGAGACCTCATTACCCTCCCCGTATCTGGGAATCCCTCTCATACACTCTTATCCCTGCTTTATGGAGCAGACAGGGCTTATACTCTCAACCCGTCTATGGTTTATGAGTTAGATGTGAGGTTAAGCATAAGCGTCAGACCCCCAAGCTCACAAGCCCTCAGGTTCCCAATCATGTGAGGTAAGGCGCATTCCGTTGCTTAGTTTGGCAATCCCCTTCTAACTCATACCATCCTTGACAAGGCTCATTCACTTTCTCAACAAGACAGACAAGACAAACACAGATAACAAAAACAAACAAATAATTCCAGCAATATAAACTAAAATATGCAGTAATTCTAGACTCACCACTACAGAGGCTGGTGTTTTAAAACCAGGAGAACCGTAACTGACAGAACGGATAGGCACAAATCAGGGGAGCACAGAATATAAGAAAAATAAAGCTTTTTCTTACCTGGCCAGGTTTTTTGATCTGTGGTTCCCGGAATGCCTATTCCTTTTTGTTCCGTCAGCCGCGTTCGTCCACCTCTTGTAGTATCATCGGTGAGTCCCTCGTTCGGGCGCCAAAATGTTAGGTTCAACTTTTAAATAAGTTGCTTATAGTTTATATTGCTTTGTCTAATTATTGCTTCATATAGGAATTAAGACACAGAGTCAGGTATGTCTGTATCAAAGTTCTGAGCATAATGGACTGTCGCTCTTTACTTCTTTCAAAGGCCTTTTATAGGCAATTATACAAACAATAGCATCAGCACAGCCCCCCCACAAAGGGCAAGGGTAAACAACAACAGGAGTCACCTGGGCTACGAACACAAGCTTCAACACCATGGCAATACAGTTACAAGAAAACAAAAGCAGCTTCAATTGAGTTCAACAGCCAAAAAGTTACATTCAAAACAGATTTACATGTAGGCATCATATTAAGTGAGAACTCTAAATTAAATCCCTGACCTTATCAGCACCTTTCGGGGGGAGGGGGGACAGGATACCTGTCTTTGACAGGTATCCTGTTCCCACTTCCGGGAGTCCGGGCCGCAGCCCGTGACATCACCGTGGGGCTCCCTCCTCCTCCCTCCTTCTCTCACTGTTGCCGGGCCATTGGGAGAGAGGAATGGGGCCTTGCGCATGCGCAGTAGGGTTCCCGGCATGAAGCCATAAGCATACCTCCCAACTTGTTGAGTGAGCGATACCTATCAGCAAAAGTAAGCAGGCATATGACACACCCACTTGCCACGCCCCCTTAAAGGGGAATTGTACAAAAAACCAAGATTGGTTAAACCCACAAGTGCTTTTTTTTATCACTACTATTCCTTTATATTGGCTTTTGGAATTAACAAATGCAGCAATTTAGAAATCAAAGGAAAGGTTTAGCGCTGGAAAACACTTTTTGATAGATAAAAAGTGCATTTTATATACAACTATATAGATCAGACCAAAATGAGGGACAAATGAGGAGGAATGAGGGACAGAGGGACATTGCTCCAAATCAGGGACAGTCCCTCGAAATCAGGGACAGTTGGGAGCTATGCATAAGGCTACACTGCCGGGTACCCTTATCCGCAATGGCAGCAGCAGCACCCGACAGCTGATGGAAACATGAGCTGCGGTGCCGACATTGCTGAAATCCAGGACAGGTAAGTGTCCTATTGTTAAAAGCCAGCAGCTGCAGTGTGTGTAGCTGCTGGCTTTAATTTTTTTTTTTGGGCGGAACACCACGTTAACTGCATAAAAACTGCGGGTACACTGTGTGTAGGTGGGGTGCTACGAAATAATTCACAGTCAGGAGCAATGGAAAACGTGTATTGAAATAGTACAGAAACAGTTCACAACAAACTCGGTGCGAAGGCTGCCCAACCAAGTGCACTCACAGTTTCCAGTAAAGTGAAGAGAGCGGATATCACCTGATGGATGGCATCTGTAAAGAGATCAGAGTGCAGCCTGTCCGTCTCATGCCCAAGCGGGATGATGTCCAAGGAGTTGGGACCCTACGCTATCCCTCTTTGTCAGGAACCTTATCCCTTACTACTAGTACTGTCCCTAACAGACGTCGTATCAGTCCCTACTCTACCAACTTGCAAAATGCACACTAAACCTGGAAGCCAGGGCCTTAAATAGGCTTTGCCTGACCCAAGATGGCTGCTAGAGTCACATGGGGCGGCAGCATCCAATAGGATAACTTTCCCAGTGACCCAGGAAACCATAGAGGAACCTTGTTCCTCTTGACTTGCTCTCCAACAACAGTGCCACTGTGGAAGAGCGTCACCTGCAGTGGAAAAAGAAGACTGCACCTGCCTACACCTGCTGCAGTCAAACCACATTGCAGCAGTGTGAAACGGCTCTTAAAGTGTTACTAAACCCACAATAGTAAAAACAGTCTGTATATGCAGTAAAGCATGCTTGTTATACCCACTGTGTAACCTAAGGGGTTAATCCTCTGCATTGTGTAAAAAGGCTGCTTGATCCTGTCTTTTCTGATTCTCCCCTTCTTCCACTGTCCCCAATCTATCTCCTAACAATACAGAGCCTTGGGGGCACTCTGCACATTCTCAGATTGGTGTCTATTGCTAGAGAATTTTTTTTCTTGGGAGAGTGCATGATCAGCACAGGGTCAATTAGCACTGACCAGACAGAGGGTCAGGGGTCCTGCAGCCTTATAGGACAGTCAGAGGAGAATGAAAACTCCTCCTACAAGCTTTAACCAGACACTGATAGAAGTCACAAGACTGCTACATACTGCTGATGAGAAATAGTATTTAGCAGTTTATATATACTAAAATAATTGCATTTTCATGTTATGTGTACTGTGGGAGACCAGATATAAAGAATGCAGGGTCCTGGGTAGGGATGAGCTTCGAGTTCGAGTCGAATTCAAGTTCGACTCGAACATCGGCTGTTCGCCAGTTCGCTGAACAGCAAACAATTTGGGGTGTTCGCGGCAAATTCGAAAGCCGCAGAACACCTTTAAAAGTCTATGGGAGAAATCAAAAGTGCTAATTTTAAAGGCTTATATGCATGGTATTGTGATAAAAAGTGTTTGGAGACCTGGGTCCTGCCCCAGGGGACAAGGATCAATGCAAAAAAAAGTTTTAAAAACGGACGTTTTTTCGGGAGCAGTGATTTTAATAATGCTTAAAGTGAAACAATAAAAGTATAATATTCCTTTAAATTTCGTACCTGGGGGGTGTCTATAGTATTCCTGTAAAAGGATGCATGTTTCCCGTGTTTAGAACAGTCTGACAGCAAAATTACATTTCAAAGGAAAAAAAGTCATTTAAAACTACTCGCGGCTATTAATGAATTGTCGGTCCGACAATACACATAAAAGTTCATTGATAAAAACAGCATGGGAATCTCTTGCCGATTCAATCCTGCCCAGCCCAGCCTCCATCATAAAAATGAAGGCCATCTCACATCAAATGCTTTACACGTTGTCACAATATTCAAATCCAGGGTAGGACCAAATAACATTGTGCGTATATTACAATCTCCTAGCAGAGGGGTGTTTGTGACACCAAGGGATGTGTCCCTGTGGGTGGGGGCCTACCCGCCCTACATGAGGAGGTACCTTTCTCATGTATGCGCGTATCAATGCCCGGGACCAGGGGGTGCCATTTTCATGTGAGTGTGTTCAGAGATGGAATTCTGCATACCCTTGGTTGTAACAAGTGGTTATTTGAGTTACTCAAACCAGTCTGCCCATTCTCCTCTGAAATCAACAAGGCATTTTCGTCCATTTAACTGCCGTTCTCTGGATATTTTCTCTTTTTCGGACCATTCTCTGTAAACCCTAGAGATGATTGTGCGTAAAAGTCCCAGTATATCAGCAGTTTTTGAAATACTCAGACCAGCTAGTCTGGCACCAACAACCATGGCATGTTCATGTTTCTTCCCCATTCTGATGCTTGGTTTGAACTTCAGAAAGTCCACCTCACCACATCTAGATGCCTAAATGCATTGAATTGCTGCCATGTGATTGGCTGATTAGTAATTTGTGTTGCCAGGCAACTGAACAGGTCTACCTAGCAGTGGCAGTGTGCGCCGCCCCCTCTCTCCAGCCACCCCATCTGTGTATAATGGATAGATTCGTGCATTGCATGAATCTACCCATGGGCGCTGTAGACACCCCCTATTCAAGTGTCCGGCCCGGGGTGTTTTTGATGCACCTGATTAGAGCCATAGGGTCTAATAGGCTTTAAAAAAGGTGAACTGTGAGCGCAAAGCATTGGTTTGAGGCTACATATGATGGGTCACAGAGGCTACATATGATGGGCACACAGGCTGCATATGATGGGCACACAGGCTACATATGATGGGTCACAGAAGCTACATATGATGGGTAACAGAGGCTACATATGATGGGTCACACAGGCTACATATGATGGGTCACAAAGGCTACATATGATGAGCACACAGGCTACATATGATGAGCACACAGGCTACATATGATGGGCACACAGGCTACATATGATGGGCACAAGCTGCATATGATGGGCACAAGCTGCATATGATGGGCACACAGGCTGCATATGATGGGCACAGGCACTGCAATTGATGGGCACACAGGCTACATATGATGGGCACACAGGCTACATATGATGGGCACAAGCTGCATATGATTGGCACACAGGCTGCATATGATGGGCAAAGTGGGTGCATTTGATGGGCACAGTGGCTGCATTTGATGGCACAGTGGCTGCAATTGATGGGCACAGTGGCTGCATTTGATGGCACAGTGGCTGTGTTTGATGGACACAGTGGCTGCAATTGATGGGCACAGTGGCTGCATTTGATGGCACAGTGGCTGCAGTTGGTGGGCACAGTGGCTGCGTTTGATGGCTGTGCTTGATGGGCACAGTGGCTGCAATTGATGGGCACAGTGGCTGCGTTTGATGAGCACAGTGGGTGCAATTGATGGCAGAGTGGCTGCATTTGATGGGGCACAGTGGCTGCGTTTGATGGGGCACAGTGGCTGCATTTGATGGCACAGTGGCTGCGTTTGATGGCATTGTGGCTGCAATTGATGGCACAGTGGGCTGCAATTGATGTTTTTTTCTGAATTTTTCAGTTTGTTTGCGCCCCCCCAAAAATTTTGAGCACCAGCCGCCACTGGTGCTGGACAACATGTTGCTGAGGCTTTGTTAAGTCAGAGGAAGAGCGGTGGAGAAGGTGGCCGGCTGACCGATGCCTTTAAACAATTTTTCAGTCCTCAGCGCCAAGGTCTGATCGGTTCAAGCAACCATCGCCAGCATCTGCATTAAATGGTGCAGGAATATCTAGGGGCAAGAGCAGACTTGGAGACCTTTCCAGCAGAGCATCCACTGGGTTACTGGGTCTTGAGCATGGACCACTGGCCAGAACTTGCTCAATATGCAATTGAGCTACTGGCCTGTCCTGCATCCAGCGTGCTTTCTGAAAACACATTCAGTGCTGCTGGAGGGTTTGTAATGGATCAAAGAGTGCGCCTGTCCCCAGACTCCGTTGATAGGCTCACATTCATAAAAATGAATCAGTCTTGGATCAGCAGCTATCAAGCACCTGATGCTGATGTAACTGATTGAATTTGCTATGGACCTGGGATCCCTTGAAGACTTCCTATGCTGACTATACTATTCCTCCTCAATCCTGATGATGCTAGCTTTCAACTGTATATTTTTTTTGTTTAGGGCACCACCACCACCACCCAAGGCCCAATTTTTTCTGCCCCTGTTCAACAGGGGCATGTAATTACAATTTTTGATCTAATATTTCACAGCAGGGCCCGTTCCTGCGCCCAACAAGAGTATCTGTGAGGGGTTACAGTGTTGTGGCACCACCACCCAAGGCCCAATTTTCTGCCCTTGTTTAACAGGGGCGTGTAATTACAATTTTTGATCCAATATTTCACAGCAGGGCCCATTCCTGAGCCCAACAAGAGTATCTGTGAGGGGTAACAGTGTTGTGGCACCACCACCACCATCCAAGGCTCAATTTTCCTGCCCCTGTTTAACAGTGGCATGTAATTACAATTTTTGATCTAATATTTCAGAGAAGACCCCAACAAAAATAACTGTGAGGTCTTACAGTGTTCTGGCGCCACCAAAACCAAAGGCCCAATTTTTATGCCCCGTTTAACAGGGCCATGTAATTTCAATTTTTGATATAAAATTTCACAGAAGGGCCTGTTCCTGCCCCCAACAAGGGTAGCTGTGAGGGGTTACAGTGTTCTGGTACCACCAACACCTAAGGCCCAGTTTTTCTGCAGAGAATATAGGGCAAGCCGTATAGTATATATACTGCTGTTCAGAGTAGATAGTACCTGGGGGACCCCCACGCCATTTTTTTAAACATTTTGGTGCTGGGTTCCCCTTAACATCCATACCAGACCTGAAGGGCCTGGTATGGATTTTGAAGGGGGGGGACATCCAGGCCCGGTGGTGCCTGGTAAAGTCTTAGGATGGGGGGGCGCTGGACCCCGCCCTTCCTTTTTGACCCCTCCCATTTTGTGAAAATGGGTGTGGTTTCAGCAAAATAGTGGGCGTGGCTCTAAGGTGGTATGGTTAGCGTCTGAGATGAACGAAGGATGGAGGGAGAGAGGGAGGGACAGCAGGCCCAGATCCTACACAACCATAGAAATATGTGTATTCTAGAAAGTTTAACAATCAGCAGATAAAGATACTCCAAACACCTGGTGTTAGCACTTCAATCATCTCGGCACCATGGTTGTTATGGTGTCAGGATGATTGAAGCGCATTATTTCTATTATTCCATTGTAAAATAAAATGAAATCATTCAACTCACCATAATGCAGAATCAGTGGTGGGAGCCATGAGCATGACACCTGCCACATCGCCTGCCACCAGATGCCATCAGGTGTCCCCAGTGGAGTCCGTCCTTACATCAGGTGCCCCCAGTGGAGTCCGTCCTTACATCAGGTGCCCCCAGCGGAGCCCATGCTTACATCAGGTGCCCCAGTGGAGTCCGTCCTTACATCAGGTGCCCCCAGCAGAGTCTGTCCTTACATCAGGTGCCCCCAGCGGTGTCCCTCCTTACATCAGGTGCCCCCAGCGGAGTCCCTCCTTACGTCTGTGTCCCCATCAGCGGAGTCCCTCCTTACATCTGTGTCCCCATCAGCAGAGCAGCAGGGCCCTCCTCACATCTGTGTCCCCAACGGAGTCCCTCCTTACATCAGGTGCCCCCAGCGGAGTCCCTCCTTACATCAGGTGCCCCCAGTGGAGTCCCTCCTTACATCTGTGTCCCCGTCAGCGGAGTCCCTCCTTACATCTGTGTCCCCGTCAGCGGAGCCCCTCCTTACATCTGTGTCCCCGTCAGCAGAGCCCCTCCTTACATCAGTGTCCCCGTCAGCGGAGTCCCTCCTTACATCTGTGTCCCCATCAGCGGAGCCCCTCCTTACATCTGTGTCCCCATCAGCAGAGCAGCAGGGTCCTCCTCACATCTGTGTCCCCAACAGCAGAGCAGCAGGGTCTTCCTCACATCTGTGTCCCCGGCCACACAGCCCTCCTTCAAGCCACGTCTGTCTCTTCCCAGCTAGTTCCTGTCTTTCTCCGTGTGTACAGTGGAGAGGGGAGGGGCCTCCCCTCTCCACTGAACACAAGGAGATTAGTCTTTACGGCGGCCATCTTTTTGTAGCCCGCCGGAAGTGACTTTGTTCTAACACTGAGAACAAAGCACCCGGCCGGGCACCGGGTGGAAGCTGCTCGGCGCAATGGATTGCGCGGCAAAGCAGCTCCAAACCCCGTCAATGAAGTGCCGCATCTGCCATCTTGTGATTGCATAGACGTGGCGCTTCCCATAGTGCACTGTGTCCGGCACCCAAACTTTTTTTTTCTTTTTATTTAACCACTTCAGCCCTGGAAGATTTTATCCCCTTCCTGACCATAGCGCTTTTTGCAAATCAGCATCCTTTTTTTCCCACAAATAGAGCTTTCTTTTGGTGGTTTTTGATTCTTCTACATATTTTTGGTAAAAAAAAATCTCAATAAGCATATATTGATTTGTTTGCACAAAAGTTATACAAAATAAGGGATAGATTTATAGCATTTTTATTATTTATTTTTTTTACTATGGAGGACATATCGGACAATTTTGACACATTATTGGGACCATTCGCATTAATACAGCGATCAAAGCTATAAAAATGCATTGATTACTGTAAAAATGTCACTGGCAGTGTAGGGGTTAACACTAGGGGGCGATGAAGGGATTCATTGTGTTCCCTAGTGTGTGATCTAACTGTAGGGGGGATGGGACTGACTAGTGGAGATGACAGATCGCTGTTCATACTTTGTATGAGCAGACGATCTGTCACTTCTCCCCTCAGAGAACCGGGATCTCTGTGTTTATACACAGAGATCCCGGTTCTCGCCGTGTTACGAGCGTTCACGGTAGCCCGGCGGTCTCCCACTCGCATCGGCTCCAGGGGCGAGCTGCGGGCGAACTGTGGTACTGTTATAAACATGGGAAAGATGCGCTACTTTACAGGCATACTAAGGACACCCCCAGGCATGATATATAAAGGAATATTTCATTTTTATTGTTTCACTTTAACCACTTTTTCACTTTAAGCATTATTAGTGTCCCTCATTGGTGTGGGAGCAATTATAGGCGGAATATATCCAGAGCTGAGACTAATTGGATATATAAATTGCACTCTCATGTGCCCAATGGCTTGAATGTGGAGTGGGACATCAACTGTTTTATTAATAACAGTTGATATCCCCTCTTTTCCACACCAGCCACCCCCCCCCCCCCCTCTTCTCTTTTAATTTTTGTCCTAATATCTATTTTACTTCATACAGCCATTTCACAAAATCTTTCCTTCCTCTGCCCTTTACCATTATTGTCCTAACATTCATCCTTTTTGGATCCAATAATTTTGATTTAAATTAAGATGTAGTTTATTACTAAAAGATTTTATTAAAGTTTTTATATTTTAAATTACCGCACATGCATATGTGCTTAACATATGATCTGCATATATATATACATATGTTTCTGTTTCTATAAGAATTTATATGTATTGTATCTTTGACTTTTAATTTATTTAAAATTTTGTTTTTAAATCGATTACATTTTCTTAAAATGTTATTGTTAAATAATGTAAGGTCTATTGGCAACACAGGGAAGCAAGCCTGTGTAATCATTTATGTGGGTTTTTAATTTTTCATCTCTCCACAAGATGGCCACGTGTGCTTCCATTGCCATAGGATTTTGGTTTTAGTTAAAGGTGTTGTAAATCCTTGTGTTTTTTCACCTTAATGCATCCCTATGCATTAAGGTGAAAAAACTTCTGACACCGACCAGCCCCCCAGCCCCCCTGTTTTACTCACCTGAGCCTGTCTGTTCCCTCGGCAGGGACGTGCTCTACCTTGAATGGATAGATTGATGTCAGCGCAGCCATTGGCTCCCGCTGCTGTCAATCAAATCCAATGACGCGGGCGCTGGGGCAGCGGGGCCGAGTCCGGCATTCTGTGTCTATGGACGCAAATGCTGGACTCCGGAGCGTGCCCGCACGGTAACCCCCAGAAAGAGCGCTTCTCCTAGGAGGTTTACTGATGTGGGGAGGAACTGATATCGCCACCGGGTGACCCCAGAATAGGTGGGTCAGGGCCAATCTGTGCAAAACAAACTGCACAGTGGAGGTAAGTATGACATGTTTTTTATTTAAAAAAAAAAAAACAAAAAACGAGGGTTTACAACCACTTTAAGTCTCTGTCCTTTTGGGATGTTAGACATACAATTCCAACAATGGCTGCAAAGATCATTTCCTACCTTACCCACATTTGGTCAAGTTTGAATATCCAATGACTGGCTTTGGGTCATTTCGTGTGACCAATGACAGCGCTCCCTTATCTTGTCAATAGAGTATTTATAGCGTGGGCGCAGGCTTGTAGGTGTACCCCTGATGACGTCATTTATGAAGAAACGATCGTCGGGATGCCACGCACACACGCTTTGCGCATTCGCCATCGCTTCCATGGACTTGTCACCCGTAAGGAATTGCTTTGGCTTGTTTGCACTGGAGTTATGCTCCTAGTTTGAAACGTGTGTATGCAGCACTGCAGAATTGCCAATAAAGCGTTTAGACAATATCACACTATCTGGAGTCTCCTGTCTCTTTACATATTTAAAACAACCTGTTGCTGAGGCTGTCTGAACTTCCGGCTGTTGATTATCACCCGGTGTACACAGAGGCTTCTGGTGAGAGACGCTTGGACATCCCTTCAGTGGATCTATGGATCCAAAAAAGTGCTTTGTGACCCCCCTGAGTAAGGGTGGTTGCAGGCTTTCTGGTAAGCCTTTTATCTAACTATGGTGATGGGTATCACGCTGCCAAGCATCTGACCAACGCTGTCCACCTCCCATGGGATCTCCTCCATTGAATATCAGTTTTACATGAACTTATTGCTAAATTCTATAACAAACTATGAAAATTTTGGCTTTTTTTTCAACATTTTCGGTCTTTTTTTGTTTGTTTAGCAAAAAAAAAAAAAAAACAAACAGTGGTGATTAAATACCACCAAAAGAAAGCTCTATAATATGTGAAAAAATTATAAAAATTTCCTATGGGTACAGTATTGCATGACCGTGCAACTGTCATTCAAAGTATAACAGTGCTGAAATCTGAAAATTGGCCTGGGCAGGAAGGGGGGTATAGTGTCCAGTAGGCAAGTGGTTAATGCTCCCTCGACTTATTGTTGAGGCCTGAGGGCCACACTTCAAACACCAATGCACCTCATGTGGCCCTTGGCCTCAGATTGGGCACCAGGGGTGCAGAGGGTTTACTGAGAATATTAGGCTCATCAATGTTACATGTATTTATGGTGGTTGGATATGAGAGCTGAAATGTTCTCTGTTGCACAGTCCATGTGGCCTTTTCACAAATCTCGGTTTGTCTGTAGTATCTTAGCACAATATATATGACATATGCAGAAAGGTATATACCTCTGCTGGACTCCAATAAAAATCTGCTTTTCTATAAGGTTATGTGAATACACCAGACTTTACACAGAGAAAGAGGAAAAGAGCATTGTTCATATGGTTTTCATGCTTCCGCCTGCTTTCCTTGCCTCTGGCTCCGCTCACCGCTCCATAGATCAGCCGGCATATTACTCTTTAAGTGCAGCGCAGGCAGCCTCTGCCTTCTGAATACAGACTCTCATAAAAGAATTCAATTCCACCAAATCTGAGAAGCAAAGTAATCCAGATAATGTGTTTTGTGAATGGCAAGCAAAGTGCTGACAAGATGCACTGCAGAGACTGCACAGGATGAAACCTGGAGGATGCTAGGGATATATATCAGATACAAAGCACTCGATAAGGCATCAGATCACAAATGGATTTCTGGTTACGGAACGCACAATATGTCATGTCCTCACCCTGCTGTTGTCTTTGCTTATGGGGTGTGCTGTCAGCAAAGGCCAACAATAGAGGAGTGCACGCCCAGTCCCATCGCTTATGGAGTAGGAATCAATGGCAATCTCTTTTTTTAACTTTAGGTACCAGTCATAGATTTGGGTTTTCCATCATGAAAGATTCTCACCTGAAAATTTTACAGAGTCAATAATAACTGTGACTCCAGACATGGATGCCTCACTGCTGCACTGCAGATTTGTTCAATAGGTGATGCAATACCGAGACTAGGAGATCAATGGTACAGACCAGTGGTCTCTAAAATTTAGCACTGTGGGCCAGATGCAGCCCTTTGCTGGCCTTTACCTGGCCCTTGGGGCACTCATCCTCCCACTGATACCAACAATGGGTCTTTATTCCTGCCTCTAACATCAATGATGGGTATTTATTCATCCCACTGGCACCAATGATGGGGCACAATTCCTCCCACTGACACCAATGATTGGGAACAATTCCTCCCAATAACACAAATGATGGGTTCTTATTCCTCCAACTGGGGCCAATGATGGGGCACAATTCCTCCCACTGACACCAAAGTTGGGGCATAATTCCTCCCACTGACACCAATATTTGGGGCACAATTCCTCCCACTGACACTAATGATGGGTCTTTATTCATCCAACTGGCACCAATGATGGGACAGTATTCCTCCCCCTAACAGGTATTCCCCATGTACACCAAGGATGAGGCACTTTTCCTCCCACAGACACCAGGGATGGGGCACTATTCCTCCCAGAGACACCATTGATGGGGCGCTATTCCTCCCACAGACACGGACGGGGTACTATTCCTCCCATACATACCAATAATAGGGCACTATTCCTCCCACAGACACCAGGGATGGGGCACTATTCCCCACGTACATCGAGGATAGGGTACTATTCCTCCCACGACACTAGGGATGGGGCTCTATTCCTCCCACAGACACCAACTATGGGGCACTATTCCTCCCACTGACACTAGGGATGTGGCAATATTCCTCCCACAGACAAAAATCATGGGCCACTATTCCTCCTACAGATACAGATGGTGTGCTATTCCTCCCATACATGCCAATAATAGGTACTACTCCTCCCACAGACACCAGGGATAGGGCACTATTCCCCACGTACATCTAGGATGGGGCACTATTTCTCCCCCTAACACCAGGGATGGGGCACTATTCCTCCCACAGACACCAACGATGGGGCACTATTCCTTCCAGTGACAGCAACAGAGCACTATTAATTCCATACATACCAATAATAGAGCACTAGTCATCCCACTGAAACCAAGGGTGGGGCACTATTCCTCCTACTGACACCGATGGGGTACTATTCCTCCCATACATACCAATAATAGGGCACTATTCCTCCCACAGACACCAGGGATGGGGCACTATTCCCCACGTACATCGAGGATGGGGTACTATTCCTCCCACCGACACTAGGGATGGGGCTCTATTCCTCCCACAGACACCAACTATGGGGCACTATTCCTCCCACTGACACTAGGGATGTGGCAATATTCCTCCCACAGACAAAAATCATGGGCCACTATTCCTCCTACAGATACAGATGGTGTGCTATTCCTCCCGTACATGCCAATAATAGGTACTACTCCTCCCACAGACACCAGGGATGGGGCACTATTCCCCACGTACATCTAGGATGGGGCACTATTTCTCCCCCTAACACCAGGGATGGGGCACTATTCCTCCCACAGACTCCAACGATGGGGCACTATTCCTTCCAGTGACAGCAACAGAGCACTATTCCTTCCATACATACCAATAATAGAGCACTAGTCATCCCACTGAAACCAAGGGTGGGGCACTATTCCTCCCACTGACACCAAGGGTGTGGCACTATTCTTTCCACAGGTATCAATGATGGGGCACTATTACTCACACTGAAATCAACAATGGGGCATAATTTCTCCTACGGATACCAATGATGGATCATTATTCCTTTTCCTACTGACCACAGACGCTATGTAATTTTTTTCTACTCCCACTGACCACCAAGCCTAAGGGAAATTTTTGACTCCCACTGATATTTTCTACTCCCACTAGCCAGAGCCCAGCCCCCCTTTTCCCTTCCTACATGCTGTATACATATATGTAGCAGCGTGAAGGTGTCCCCGTCACCAGCATGTTAGGTGTGGGAAGCTGGCTGTGACTCCTTGCGGCTTCACAGCTGGCTTCCCACTGCGCATGACCTCTGATGTTTGCCAGAATGTTGCAGGCATGGAGCAGAAGGGGGAGCTTGTACCTGTCAACAGAGCTTGGACAAGGGGTGGGCGGAAAGGGCGGCTGCCCTGGGCACTGTGGTTTCATGTGAGGTGCAGGGGGTCAAGTGGAGATTGGGGGGAGGGTATTTGTGTTGGGTGGGGGAATTTGGGGGGCAACAGGTGGTAATAATTGTTCTAGGAGGGGAAATTTGGGGGTGCTAGGAAAGGTGATTTGGGGGTATTTGTGTTGAGAGAGAGGATGGGGGAAGAGGTGATATAGTAGAGGGGGGAGCGAGGAGAATTTATTTTTTTTGGGGGGGGGGGATTTGTGCTAGTAGGGATGATTAAAGGGTATTTGTGCTAGGAGGGGAAATTTTTTTTTTTGGGGGGGGGGAGAGTATGTGTATTCAGAGGGGATATTTGAGGAGTAGAGGATTTGTGCTAGAAGAAATGATTTTTATTTGGGGGGGTGGATTTGTGCTGGGGGGATTTTTGGGAAAGAGAGGATATGAGCTGGGAAGGGGGGGTTGGGGGGCAAAAATGTGTGCTTGGGAGGGGGGATTTCAGCAGGGTGGTGGATTTGTCCTAGGAGGAGGGGGAATTGATGATTAGGGGGTAAGTATGCAGATTAGTGCTCACATTTTTTTTCTGGGGGGGGTTTGCTAACACAAAATTCTCATGCATCTTGGGGGGGGGGCAAAGTTTGGCATCTTCGCCCTGGGCTCTAAATTACCTTGTAACGTCACTGGCTGTCAAAACTAGGTACCTGCTCCCCCCCAAAAAAATACTTGCCAAAAGAGAAGGGGGAAGCCTACCAATCCTTAAATGTGATAGCTACTTTCGTTTTCTTCTGTTCCTTTATTTTCACCAGGTGATCCAGCCAGTAACACACTTCCTGTCCTAAGGTCTCCACTCTTAATGGACTGGCACAGTGATACTGCAATGGTGGGCACAGTGAGGCTGCATTCATGGGCACAGTGAGGCTGCAATTTTGGGTACAGTGAGGCAGCATTCACGGGCACAGTGAGGCTGCAATGGTGGGCACAGTGAGGCTGAATTTACAGGCACGGTGAGGCTGCAATGGTGGGCACAGTGAGGCTGCAATGGTGGGCACATTGAGGCTACATTCGATGGGCACAGTGAGGCTGCATTCACGGGCACAGTGAGGCTGCATTCACGGGCACAGTGAGGCTGCATTTACGGGCACAGTAAAGCTGCATTTGATGGGCAACCGTGCGTGATTGTGTAGACAGGGCCCCAGTGCACTGTATTGCTCTGGGGCCTATAATGCTCTTAAGATGGCACTGACTCCAGGTAACACATTATAAGCAGTTACAGAAATAACTGTTTCCTCCTTTTGGGATAAAGGTTTTACACAAATGAATAAAACCTGATTATTGTAGGCAATCCTGTCAGCGGGCTTTCAGGGGGGGGGGGCTACTGCTGTCTCTCGATGCCTGATCTTTTTTTTTAAATTGCCAAATATAAATTTTACATTGTGGGACCATGCTGCAACTGCGCGCCAAGCATTTGGCTCCTGGTTACATTGTGGCCCCATTGAGAATTTGGTGTGGCCTGTCAAACTCTTTAGCCTGAGTTAAAATTGCCATCACCACACAGCATGTGTACGGCCCTATCAGACTGCAATAATAAATTCTACAGGGCTCTATAAACCTGTGGCCTGCTATTGCTGCCCTTGCTTTGTGCACTGGTGCGCATTCATGTTAGAACAGGAGAGGGCCATCCCCAGACTGTTCCCACATAGTTGAGAGCATGAAATTGTCCAAAATGTCTTGGTATCCTGACAGCTTAAGAGTTCCTTTCACTGGAACTAAGGGATCAAGCCCAACCCCTAAAAAACAATCCTACACCATAATACCCCCCTCTACCAAATGATTTGGAATAGTGCACAAAGCAAGGTCCATAAAGACATGGATGAGAGAATTTGGAGTGGAGGAACTTGACAGGCCTGCACAGAGTCCTGACCTCAACCCAATAGAACACCTTTGGGATAAATTAGAGCAGAGACTGAGAGTCAGGCGTTCTCATCTAACATCAGTGCCTGACCTCACAAATGCGCTTCTGGGAGAATGGTCAAATGTTCCCATAGACACACTCCTAAACCTTGTGGACAGCCTTCCCAGAAGACTTGAAGCTGTTATAGCTGGAAAGGGTGGGCCAACTCAATATTGAACCTTACGGATTAAGACTGGGATGCCATTAAAGTTAATTTGCGTATAAAGGCAGGCGTCCCAATACTTTTAGAAATATAGTATATCATGGCTATGCCATATAGCTATTGGATAACATACTCCTCAAGAGTTGAAGATTTGCAGGGAGGTTCCAATGCATTTCATTGTAATCACTTCTTCAGGAGAACTTAGGAAAATTATCATCTTTAACAAGGCGTATCTATAGATGATGCTGCATATTACCCAAAGGTGGAGGAGATGCCCCTGAGGCTGCGGCCTAAGGGTCAAAAAGGAGTGGAGTACTATATTGTCCTATTGTACAGCAACAACAGGAGGTCACAAGAATCTTTAATTTACTTCAGATGTGCAAAACAGTTCCTTTATATGGGCCAAATGTATAGAACAGAGAAAAAATCCCAACTCCAACATTGATTTAAACTGTTTACTACACATTTTTACCTCTTTTTTTTTACTGGATGTAGCACCTTCCTAAGTAGGTCACTAAGATGGTAGGTAAAGTTAGTTTGGCTCCTCCGTAATTATTGAAGCAGCTATTGATTTCTCTGGGCTGTTCTAGATCTCATAGGTTGCAAGTTTGACTGCTTCCCCCTGCATTCTGGAGGCTTCTACAACACAGAGAGCTAGGGGAGTCAAATGGGCAGCTTGAAAATGTATTGTGCTGCAGCCAATCCCTGGGGAAACATGCCCAGTAAGTGGCTGGGGTCTGGAGCAGCCTTCTTCTTGTCCTGCTGGAGAAATTCTAGCCTCAGGGGCTCCTGCTCCTTTGAGCAAGTTCTTCTGGAGTCTGCTGATGTTCACCAAGGTCCCAGCTATAGCAGAACTGGGGGGAGGGGCTGCCAAATTACCTTTGGAGCTAACTAAGCAGTTTCACATAAGGATCTGCTCTGGAGAACTCACTGAAGAGTATCTGGTGGAGGCTGGAAGGTTTGTACTGCCTTGGGACATTGTGAGTACTGACCTGATCTCAGAATCCTAGTGACTGTGTGATGTTTTACTTTTGGGGTGCCAGCTCTGAGACTATTTTTACAGAATCTCAGCTCTGGGTTTCCCCTTTGTTCTGGCCTTCTCCTGTTACAAGTTCTAAAAAGCAATATTTAGGCAGGTGCAGTCTGCTTTCCCCACTGCAGGTGGTGCTCAACTGCAGTGGCAATGCAGGGGGAGAAGAGGTCATGAGGAACAGGGTTCCTCTATGGTTTCCCTGAGTTACTGGGGCAAAGATCTGATTGGATGCTGGCTACCCATGTAAATCTGGTGGCCTTCTTAGGTGTGGCAGAGTCTATTTAAGACCCTGGCTCCCAGTTTTGGCATGCTAAATGTGAGTGGGTAGTGTAGGGAAAGGCACCTGCCTGTTAGAGACAGTACTAGCGGTAGGGAAAGGCTCCTGACGAGGAGGGAAAGCATAGGGACACAACTCTTTTGGACAACTTCCTGATTGGGCATGAGATGGCCAGGCCACATTCTGCCCCTCTCTACAGATGCTGTCAGTCCAGCTGGAACCCACTCGGTTTACATTGCTGGAAACCATATGTGCACCCGCTTGGGCTGTCTTCCCACCGGGTTTGTTATGAACTGTTGCTGCATTACTTCAATACAAGTTTTATATTGCACCTGACTTTGTAAATTATTGCCGTCGCACCATGCTGCACCCCACCTAAAAATAAGTAATAAAAAGACATCCCCTAGACTGTTTAATGGAGCCAGGGTTATTACTGATCCACTGGGATTTTCATGCAAACCATCTAGGGTTTACAGAAAATGGTCCGAATATATCCAGTGAGTGGCAGTTGTGTGGACAAAATGCCTTGCTGAGGTCAGAGGAGAAAAGGCAGACTGGTTCAAGATGATATAAAGGCAACAATAACTTAAATAACCGCTTGTTACAACCAAGGAATGCAGAATACCATTTCTGAACGCATACCACATGGAACCTTGCAGCAGATGGGCTACAGCAGCAGAAGACCACACCGGGTACCACTCCTGCCAGCTAAGTACAGGAGACCAAGGCTACAATTCGCTCAGGCTCACCAGAATTGGACAATAGAAGATTGGAAAAACGTTGCCTGGTCGGATAAGTCAAGATTTCAGCCTGCAACATTCGGATAGTAGGGCCAGAATTTGGAGTAAACAACATGAAAGCATGGATCCATCATGCCTTGTAAAAACGGTTCAGGCTGGTGATGTAATGGTGTGGAAGATAATTTCTTGGCACACTTTGGGCCCCTTAGTACCAATTGATCATTGTTTAAATGCCAAGGCCTACCTGAGTATTGTTGCTGACCGTGTCCATCCCTTTATGGTTACAGTGTACCCAGTGGTGGTGACAGACTGTGGTCGGGGGGGGGGGGCGGCAGATGGACCTGACCATGGAACCCCCCCCTCCGGTTCAGCCCAAAATAGGGACCAAAATCTCTGAGGAATGTTTCCAACACCTTGTTGAATCTATGTCATGAAGAATGAAGGCAAAAGGAGGTCCAACCCGGTACTAGCACGGTGTTCCTAATAGAGTGGCCAGTAAGTATATATGTGTGTTTTGCCAGTGCCTCTTCTGAAACTAAGGAGAATGCTTTACGATCATCACGTGATCATCCACAATAAGAAGAGTTACAGGCCTAGCATTCCCTTTAGGTGTGCAGAAACTGAATCCATCTCACACGCCGTGTAACTCCTACGGCAGGGGAGGATTATAGTTTGGCTTTAAGCTTTGTGCAGACATCTGGGGGAAGCCACAAGACAATATAATAAGGCGGCAGATAGCAGAACTGTTGAAAAAAAAACAAATCACTGCTGTTGGCAGCTTGGAGTGGAGATGTCATTACGCTAAACTGCAAAGAAAGAACGCTGTTCTATCGCCTACGGAGTATGGAGTGACCCTTTAAAATAATGTATTGTTCATGCATGATAATGTACTGGCTAAGGAGACAGATGGGGTTAATTGTCTTTCCTTCTGGTGTCTACCGAATGCAGATCATCTCCAGCTTTCTTCCTCCCCTTGGAAAATGTGTGAAGAAAGAGCAGGATCTATTTTTAAAGAATAATTAGCATGTTGTGAGTCCCAGTAGTTGATTACTTAGAAATCTGGGCGGTATCAGCACCATAAAGTGAGACAATGACTCTCCGAGAAGGAGGGAGACAAATTTAGCACTTTGGAGACTAGTAGTGAGCGAGCGGATTTAACCCCGTATATTCCATGGAAAGCTGTGATAACGGAGGAAAAGGGAAAGATGAACAATGCTTGTAGGGGGCAATCTGGTCCATGCTTTCTATTTACTAACCTGCCATTGAAAAAACAGCTGTTAGCATATAACTAAAGGTGTGGAGAGGGATTAGAACATCTGTCAGGTTTTTACTACTGTCCGTGTCCCCGTTAGGGAGATTCACCCTTGACTTGACCTGGCGACCATTATCACCAAAAGTGAAAATCAAACAAAATCCCAAATTTTGGCTTGGCACCAAAACGGGAATAGAGGGGGAATCCTCCAATGGTGACACTACTTCTGGTGACAACCAGGTGCATCCAGCAGCAATCACAGCAGGTAAGGTAATCACTGGATGTGCGGACAGCCACAGATATCTGTGACCGATGGCAACTTGTCCTTGAAGTATACAGGGCTTGGTGGCCACATCTTAGGGTTGCCACCTCATCTCTTTAAACCCAAACACATATTAATTACACAGGTTCTGTGGCTGATTAAGGTGGTAATTAAACTCACCTGGTGCCTTATCTGCATTTAATTAGCCTCAGAACCTGTGTAATTCAAAGGTGTTCGGGTTTAAAGGGATGAGGTGGCAACCCTACCACAGCTAGCCATTCACAAGTGGCAGAATCAATGCCAATTCCTGCTACCATCATTCACACTGGGACTAGTCGCCTGTGCAAATCTAGCCTAATGCCGTGTACACACAGGCGGACTTTTCGGCATCAAAGGTCCGACGGTCTTTCCGACGGACTTTCAACAGACTTCCGAACGAACGGACTTGCCTACACACGATCACACCAAAGTCCGACGGATTCGTACGTGATGACGTACGACCGGACTAAAATAAGGAAGTTGATAGCCAGTAGCCAATAACTGCTCTAGGGTCGGTTTTCATCCATCGGACTAGCATACAGACGAGAGGATTTTTCGACCGGACTCGAGTCCGTCGGTAAGATTTGAAACATGTTCCAAATCTAAAGTCCGTCTGATTTTCGACCGAAAAAGTCCGCAGCAGGTCTGATGAAGCCCACACACAGTCGGATTGTTCGACGGATTCGTCCTGTCGGACCAGTCCGGTCGAAAAGTCTGCCCGTGTGTACACGGCATTAGGCTGGCCATACATTATACAATTTTTATTATTCAATTTCCTTTAGATTTACCTTCAGCACAGGGGGTGCCAGGTGTGCCAGGGCACACCCTAATCACCCTGTGTGGCGCAGATTCCCCGTTTAGACCCCTGATATTTCACCAAAGCCCCCAACAATACGACCCCTAAAAATATTGTAAACAAAAAATTAAAAAAAATAAAACTGTAAAAAAATAATAAAAAATACATTAATAAAGAAAAAAACTACAGACACCATCCACTGCTCTACTGACACCAATCTCTGCCCTACTGATACTGTCCACTGCTCTATGGACACTGTCAGTATATATACACAGTATATATACACAGTCACACACATGCTTGTTTGAGCTCTGAGGTGCACACCATAATGCAATAGGCTGCGCACACCTATGACCTTCAGCTACGTATGTAGTGCAAGGGCCTGTCTGATTTTTATACTAATTGAAATGTGTAGGTTTGACCTCATATTATGTGTTTTCGTAAATCTAAAGGAAAATTGCATAATGTATGGCCTAAACCTGTTGGTCAGGCAGTGGGCTGAAATTCAGAGTTCCCTATGTAGCTACTAAAGGAAGATTTTTTTTTCTAATTAAAATAACAAAAATGTTATACTCACCTGCTCTGTGCAATAGTATTCCTCCTCTTTTCGGTGCCCCAGCTGGCAATCTTGGCTCCTCCTCGCCTTCATGTGTCCCCATAGCCAGCTGTTTGCTATGGGGGGCACACAGTGTCTGCTCACTCCCGGGCTGTGTGTTTATGGAGCCGCGCTGAGAATTTGTGATTCGTTTGAAAATGAAAAAAACAAATTAAACTTGTGATGGACCCTGTACTCAAGAGGAGTATGTCTGCGGTATATGCTTCCCTTGCCCGGTACCAGCGCGATTCAAGATCCCTTAGCCCACCCAGTCACTTGTCAAGACAGCAGAAAATGAGTTTCCAGAACTCTCTAAGGTAAGCTGGGTTCCACAAGCACTCCGCCCAAAGTTACTCCCGTCACAAAACAAAATTTTCCATTCTATACATGTCTAGCGACTTTGTAGAGTACAACCAAAACAATCTCATTGGTCAAAGCCAAAGTTGTAACAAAGTCGCACTCATCCAAAGCCGCTTCAAGATTGCATCAAAGTGGCATCAAGTCGCATGGTAAAGCCGCAAAGGAAATCACACAGTTTTTAAGTCGCACAAGTTTGAATGGACTTTTATGCAAGCAATCCGTTAAGGTAAAAAAAACTTTTTCAGCTTTAGTATTACTTGTGATGTTCAGGTGTCAGATATAGCATAGACCAGAGGTCTCCAAATTTCTAAAGAAAGGGCCAGCTTACTGTCCTTCAGACTTTAGGGGGGCCGGACTGTGCTCATTGGGAGTAAACCAAGACCAAACTTTGGAATTAGGGGAAGAAATAGTTGGTGTCAGTGGGAAGAATAGTGCCCCATTTTTGTTGTCAGTGGAAAGAATAGTGCCCCATCGATGGTGTCAGCAATAATGCATCAAGGGCCAAGTAAAGGCAAGTAAAGGGCCTCACCCGGGCCCAGGGCCGCAGTTTGGAGACCACTGGTATAGATAAACTGCAGTGCAAACTAGCAACCACCAGATGGCAAAGGTTCAAGGCTGGTCATTATAGTTGCCTACTTTATTACAAATACCATTTGATATCGGATGTAGCAATGATACTGATGTGAAAGAGCATTATAGGTGTTCTAAATGGGGTGTATAGCAGAAGCTTTTTGCCTTTCCATTTCTCTTTGTCTGACTTAAAGCATAATTTCACCTTTTATAACATTATTATTCAGGGTGATTTATGTAACGTCACAGATGCACCAGCCTCCACAACACCGATCCCCTGTTTAGACAGTAAGCAGGGGATCTTCTCCACCCGCTTACACAGCGTTACTCATTCACAGTGTTTTGTGAATGTGAGCACTACGAGTACCGGCAGCCTTTGCAGCTGTCGTTGGGTACAAAGCTTTAGGCTAACAAAAAAATAATCAATGCATATCATGCATGAACTTATCCTTGAAGCAATACAGCCTTCTCTGGTGAAAGCAGGTAGGGGGTAGGGGAGTCTGACGAGGGACGTCCTTCTGACTCATTCAGACTTCAATATTGAGTTCTGCAAACAACAGACTATAATACATTGTTATCGGTTATATTCAGTCTGAGCTATTGAATTCTTCAAACAAAGGCTTTTTCGGCATAGCTGAAAACTGAAATGGCTAACATTAGGTAAAAGGAGACTATAGCTCCATCTGTTGGAGGACACACAATATGCATCCTATTTAAAGGGCAGTGACATTTATTAGACTGGCATGCTATTATAGCTTCACAAATATGAGGGGCATCAAAGTGAAGTTAACAAAAAATAATTTTAAAAATTGTCAAGTATCTTGTTCTAGTTCCAATAGCATACAGCAGTAGAATTTACTACAATTACACTTTAAAGGGTCTGATGCTGGAGGTGGGGATTGAGTAGCACAGAGTTCCTTCATGCTTCATGAGAGACAGAGGCAGGTTTATCATATGAGGTCAAAGTAACTATATGGCATAGTGAATACTGATGGAACAAAATATTGGCTACAAAAGACTTCTTCAAATAGTCACTATATGAGCTGACTGATCACTATACAGAATCACTTTCTTATTAAAGAATTTGTTACCCCAACATTTCATATTGCTGATTTGTGCTTGTTGTACCATATATTTGATTTAAAATGTATTGTGTTGCTTCCTTTGTGTGAAATCCCTGGTGTTCTGGCCAGTCCCTCTACTTTCCTATTTTTTTTAACTGACCACACTAGGCATTAACATCATCTCAACATGGTCAGTTTTCTGGTTGTGCTGGGAGAATATATAGGATATATCAGCCCTCAAATTTTCCACTGGCATACTCGCATTTTGTGAGTGGAAAATGAGGGCTTGCGAGCGTGGGCTGCCTGGGAGCGGGGGTGTGAGCACCGCCGACAGGTGGGGTTGCATGGGAGCTCTTCTCCCAGCAATCGTGGAGAGGAAGAGAGAAGAGAGAGTCGTCATCAGAGCGCGGGGGACATCGCTGTAATAGCTTTCATTTCAATTGCTGTGTGTTCCCCGCGCTCACCGTCACATACAGCCCCGCCTCCTGGCCCCGGGACTTTGATAGACAGATCACCTGTCCAATCCCCGGATGTGTGACGTATATCAAAGCCTGGAGGCGGGGCTGTATGTGACGGCCAGCGCGGGAACACACAGCAATTGAAATGAAAGCTGTTGCAGCGATGTTCCTCGGCGCTCTGATGATTCGGCCGGCAATCCTCTTCCTCTTCTCTCTCTTTACCTGCACAAGTATGCTGCATTGTTAGGCACAAGTATGCTTCATTGGTGGGCACAGGTAGGCTGCATTGGTGGGCACAGGTAGCCTGCATTGGTGGGCACAGGTAGGCTGCATTGTTAGGCACAAGTATGCTTCATTGGTGGGCACAGGTAGGCTGCATTGGTGGGCACAGCTGAGGCTGCACTGATGGGCTCAGATGAAGTTGTTGTTAATATTTATTTTTATAACTTAATTCTGCATAAAACATTTAAGTCTCATTTCATGAGATCATTTATGAGGGCTTATTTAGGGGCGGGATTAGGGGCGGGGCAAGGTAGGGGTTGGGTGGGGCAACTGGTGGCGAGTAACACTTGAGGCCTGGCTAGTAGCTCAGGACTTGACATTTTGAGCCCTGCGGTATATATACACAAATGTTTTGCTCTTCATTTCTTTTTAAAATTAAATGGGTTGTTTTACAAGGTGAGGGTTCACATATACTTTAACACAGGGGCCTCAAACTTTATAAACAAACCCAGATAGCAAGCAATTGTGCTGCAAGTTTGAAAATGACTTGCTAAGCTATTAGTAGACTTGCCAGGCTTCACGGGTTTGTTGCACAATTGCTGCAAGTCCGCATTGCATGACGCATTGGTATCAATGGGAGGAATAGTGCCCCATTATTAGTTTCAATGGGAGGAATTGTGCTCCATCATTGGTGTCAGTGGGAGGAATAGTGCTCCATCATTGGTGTCAGTGGAAGGAATAGTGCCCCATCACTGGTGTCAGTGGAAGGAATAATGCTCCATTATTGGTGTCAGTGGGATGAATAGCGCCATCTCATTGGTTTTAGTGGGAGGAATAGTGCTCCATTGCTGGTGTCAATGGGAGGATTAGTGTCCCATCATTGGTGTCAGTGGGAGGAATAGTGCTCCATCATTTGTGTCAGTGGGAGGAATAGTGCCCCATCATTGGTGTCAGTGGGGCGAATAGTGCCCCATCTTTAGTGTCAGTGGGAGGAATAGTGCCCCATCATTAGCGTCAGTGGGAGGAATAGTGCCCCATCATTGGTGTCAGTGGGAAGAATAATGCCCTATAATTGGTGACAGTGGGAGGAATAGTGCCCCACTTTTGGTGTCAGTGGCGGGAATAGGGCCTCAAGGGCCGGATAAAGGCAAGCAAAGGGCCCATCCGGCCCCTAGGCTGCAGTTTGGAGACCACTGCTTTAATGTGTGAGTAGTAATAAACTAAATTTATCTCGCATGTGACATATATGTTCCAATGAAAGTAAGAAAAGGTGTCCAAAGCCACAGACACGGGGTCTCGTATGTGCCATTGGAACAAAATGCAAATGTTACTCTACTTTGACTGTAAACAACGGCCAAATTCAACCACACACTTAAAGCTGAACCCTAATCTGCCTATCCTTTGCCTTCGCTGGTTCCTTTCTTTTCACCTCTTCAACGTGATAATGAAAATTTGAAAAAAAAGCCTTCTGTTTTTATTACATACCCTGTTTTAAAGGCAGTGATGTCGTCACTGGGTCTCTTTGCTTCTATATGCAATACAGGAGGATCATGGCTGGTGGGAGGGGCTGGCAGGTTGCTGTACATTGCATCCCGAAAACATCACAACACACGGCCTCAGTATTGCTCTCAAGAGCCCTCAGTCCTGATGTAAGTAGTGGGCTGGCTGTTGGGAGGAATTGTGCAAATATAAAAATGCATGTATTGTCACGGAGGGATGACAGTATTTGTCTTGTGGTCTTTGTACTGGTGGTGTGCTCTCTGAACTGGTCGTGTGGTCTTTGTACTGGTGGTGTGCTCTCTGAACTGGTCGTGTGGTCTTTGTACTGGTCATGTGGTATTTGGACTGGTGGTGTGCTCTCTGGATTAGTGGTATGTTCTCTTGACTTGGGTTGTGGTCTCTGGACAGGTAGTGTGGTTTCTGTGCAAGACGCCCCCATCCCCCACCATGTGACAAGATCTCACTCCTTTGGATTTAAAAAATGTTATACTATAGAAAATATGGCACAAAGAGTGACATTTCTTTATACAACGGAGACTAAATTCCTGAAAATGTTTCATTTGAAGGACAGGTCTTTATCTGCTACTCTATTTTCTTGACTAATATGATTGACTCCCTGTGCTATTTTGTATTGATTAACCATTACAAATAGTCTTTGATTCTCCACATCCAACTTCTGCAGATAGGCTGCTGATAGCGGAGGTCACACAAGGACATTGACCTCAAGAATACAAGTTGGTGGATTCAATAGCTATGGATTGTTTCACTTTGCATATTATCATTGCTTTTTGGTGTACTATTTGTTAAATGTTGCTGTCTTTGTGACCTTTGATCCTTGTAGATTTCCTTTTATACTACCACCTCTGCCTGATCTTTGGGATTGACATCTGAACCTGTTTTCATTCCGATGTAATACTTGGCCATTTGCACAGGGATTGGATTTGAATTGTGTAGTTCACCTGGACCTTAAAGATGAACTTCACTCACTCCCACACCTATATTTGGTCCTGCACCACCATCTTCACCTGTGACATCATCAGCAGGTTGGCTGTCTCTTCTAGGTTCCTGCAGTCTGTTTCCCAATGCCACGTATGCTCAGAGTGCTAGCTGTAGGTACCAGCAAGAGACAGCAACCCCTACGATGAGGCACACTGTTCCATAAGCAGTAGAAGATGACACAAACACCTGTGCACATCATCATGGGGTTTACTGTCTCTTGCTCGTACCTGCAGTTGGCAGGGATGCGCGGCCTTCTGAGATGAGTCCATGGGTATAACAGGAAGCCGCGGGCAATAGAAAAGGCATTCTGGCCTAAGACACAATTTAAGAAGAGGGGAATAAATAAATAATGATGTAAAAGAAGTTTAAAAAATGCTATTTTAAGAGAGGAAGGAGACTGATGAGCACTGATAGGCAATGATGAGGACGCACTGATGGGCATTTATGAGGAGGCACTGATGAGGCTGTACTGATAGGTGGCACTGATGGGTACAGGTACACTTTAAAGGGTCTGATGCTGAAGGTGGGTTTTGAGTAGCACAGAGTTCCTGCATGCTTTATGAGGGACAGGAGCAGGTTTAACATATGTGGTCACACTCTACTGAAGTGCAAGGAAAGTAACTATATGGCATAGTAAATATTGGTGGAACAAAATATTGGCTACAAAAGACTTCTTCAAATAGTCACTATATGAGCTGACTGATCACTATACAGAATCACTTTCTTATTAAAGAATTTGTTACCCCAACATTTCATATTGCTGATTTGTGCTTGTTGTACCATATATTCGAGTTAAAATGTATTGTGTTGCTTCCTTTGTGTGAAATTCCTGGTGTTCTGGCCAGTACCTCTGCTTTCCTATTTTGTTTTTTAACTGACCACACTAGGAATTACCATCATCTCAACATGGTCGGTTTTCTGGTTGTGCTGGGAGAATATATACGATATATCAGCCATCAAATTTTCCACTCGCCTACTCGCATTTTGCGAGTAGAAAACGAGGGCTGGCGAGCGTGGGCTGCCTGGGAGCGGGGGTGTGAGCACCGCCGAAAGGTGGGGTTGCATGGGAGCTCTTCTCCCAGCAATCGCGGAGAGGAAGAGAGAAGAGAGAGTCGTCCGGATGATCAGAGCGCGGGGAACATCACTGTAATAACTTTCATTTCAATTGCTGTGTGTTCCACGCGCTCACCGTCACATACAGCCCCGCCTCCTGGCCCCAGGACTTTGATAGACAGATCACCTGTCCAATCCTGGGATGTGTGATGTATATCAAAGTCCCGGGGCCTGGAGGAGGGGCTGTATGTGACGTTGAGCGCGGGAACACACAGCAATTGAAATGAAAGCTGTTACAGCGATGTTCCTCGGCGCTCTGATGATTCGCCCGGCAATCCTCTTCCTCTTCTCTCTCTTTACCTGCACAAGTACGCTGCATTGTTAGGCACAAGTATGCTTCATTGGTGGGCACAGGTAGGCTGCATTGGTGGGCACAGGTAGGCTGCATTGGTGGGCACAGGTAGGCTGTATTGTTAGGCACAATTATGCTTCATTGGTGGGCACAGGTAGGCTGCATTGGTGGGCACAGCTGAGGCTGCACTGATGGGCTCAGATGAAGTTGTTGTTAATATTTATTTTTATAACTTAATTCTGCATTCTCATTTCATGAGATCATTTATGAGGGCTTGTTTAGGGGCGGAATTAGGGGCGGGGCAAGGTAGGGGTTGGGTGGGGCAACTGGTGGCGAGTAACACTTGAGGCCTGGCTAGTAGCTCAGGACTTGACACTTTGAGCCCTGCGGTATATATACACAAATGTTTTGCTCTTCATTTCTTTTTAAAATTAAATGGGTTGTTTTACAAGGTGAGGGTTCACATATACTTTAACACAGGGGCCTCCAAACTTTATAAACAAACCCAGATAGCAAGCAATTGTGCTGCAAGTTTGAAAATAACTTGCTAAGCTATTAGTAGACTTGCCAGGCTTCACAGGTTTGTTGCACAATTGCTGCAAGTCCGCATTGCATGACGCATTGGTATCAGTGGGAGGAATAGTGCCCCATTATTAGTTTCAATGGAAGGTATAGTGCTCCCTCATTGGTGACAGTGGGAGAAATAGTGCCCCATCTTTAGTGTCAGTGGGAAGAATAGTGCCCCATCATTGGTGTCAGTGGGAGGAATAGTACCCCATCATTAGAGTCAGTGGGAGGAATAGAACCCCATCATTAGTGTCAGTGGAAGGAATAATGCCCTATCACTGGTGACAGTGGGAGGAATAGTGTCCCATCGTTGGTGTCAGTGGGAGGCATAGTGCCCCATTGCTAGTGTCAATGGGAAGATGGTGCCCCATTGCTGGTGTCAGTGGGAGTAATAATGCCCCATCATCGGTGTCAGTGAGAGGAATAGCGCCCCATCATTGGTTTTAGTGGGAGGCATAGTGCCCCATTGCGGGTGTCAATGGGAGGAGTAGTGCCCCATTGCTGGTGTCAGTGGGAGGAATAGTGCATCATCATTAGTGACAGTGGGAAGAATAGTGCCCCATCATTGGTGTCAGTGGGAGGCATGGTGCCCCATCATTAGTGTCAGTGGGAGGAATAGTGCCCCATCATTGGTGTCAGTGGCAGGAATAGTGCCCCATCATTAGCGTCAGTGGGAGGAATAGTGCCTCATCATTGGTGTCAGTGGGAAGAATAATGCCCCATCATTGGTGACAGTGGGAGGAATAGTGCCCCACTTTTGGTGTCAGTGGCGGGAATAGGGCCTCAAGGGCTGGATAAAGGCAAGCAAAGGGCCCATCCGGCCCCCGGGCCGCAGTTTGGAGACCACTGCTTTAATGTGTGAGTAGTAATAAACTGTAAATTTATCTGGCATGTGACATATATATGTTCCAATGAAAGTAACAAAAGGTGTCCAAAGCCACAGACACAGGGTCTTGTATGCGCCATTGGAACAAAATGCAAATGTTACTCTACTTTGACTGTAAACAACGGCCAAATTCAACCACACACTTAAAGCTGAAGCCTAATCTGCCTATCTTTTGTCTTCGCTGGTTCCTTCCTTTTCACCTCTTCAACGTGATAATGAAAATTTGAAATTAAAGCCTTCTGTTTTCATTACATACCCTGTTTTAAAGGCAGTGATGTCGTCACTGGGTCTCTTTTTTTCTTATACAGGAGGATCATGGCTGGTGGGAGGGGCTGGCAGGGTGCTGTACATTGAACCCGAAAACATCACAACACACAGCCTCAGTATTGCTCTCAAGAGCCCTCAGTCCTGATGTAAGTAGTGGGCTGGCTGTTGGGAGGAATTATGCAAATATAAAAATGCCTGTATTGTCATGGACTGATGACAGTACTTGTCTTGTCGTCTTTGTACTGGTGGTGTTCTCCCTGAACTGGTCGTGTGGTCTTTGTACTGGTCATGTGGTCTTTGTACTGGTGGTGTGCTCTCTGAACTGGTCGTGTGGTCTTTGTACTGGTCATGTGGTCTTTGTACTGGTGGTGTGCTCTCTGAACTGGTCGTGTGGTCTTTGTACTGGTCATGTGGTCTTTGTACTGGTAGTATGCTCCTCTGGACTGATGGTGTGCACTCTGAACTGGTTGTGTGGTTGTTGGACTGGTGGTGTGCTCTCTGGATTAGTGGTATGTTCTCTTGACTTTGGTTGTGGTCTCTGGACTGGTCATGTGGTCTTTGTACTGGTTGTGTGCTCTCTGGACTGGTTGTGTAGTCGTTGGACTGGCGGTGTGCTCTCTGGATTAGTGGTATGTTCTCTTGACTTGGGTTGTGGTCTCTGGACTGGTTGTATGGTCGTTGGACTGGTGGTGTGCTCTCTGGATTAGTGGTATGTTCTCTTGACTTGGGTTGTGGTCTCTGGACTGGTTGTGTGGTCTTTGTATTAGTGGTATGTTCTCTTGACTTGGGTTGTGGTCTCTGGACTGGTTGTGTGGTCTTTGTATTAGTGGTATGTTCTCTTGACTTGGGTTGTGGTCTCTGGACTGGTTCTATGGTCGTTGGACTGGTGGTGTGCTCTCTGGATTAGTGGTATGTTCTCTTGACTTGGGTTGTGGTCTCTGGACCGGTAGTGTGGTTTCTGTGCAAGACGCCCCCATCCCCCACCATTTGACAAGATCTCACTCGTTTTGGATTTAAAACATTTTTATACTATAGAAAATATGGCACAAAGAGTGAGATTTCTTTATACAACGGAGACTAAATTCCTGAAAATGTTACATTTGAAGGACAGACCCTTATCTGCTACTCTTATTTTCTGGTCTAATATGATTGACTCCCTGTGCTATTTTGTATTGATTAACCATTACAAATAGTCTTTGATTCTCCACATCCAACTTCTGCAGATAGGCTGCTGATAGCGGAGGTCACACAAGGACATTGACCTCAAGAATACAATTTCATTGGTGGATTGTTTACTAGTTTTTCGCATGTACATCATAAACTGCCAATGCATACTGATGCCACTGGCAGTTCCTTCCTTTCTCTAAAATTAGGCCCATCCATAAGGCTTACAGCTAGCCTTGATGCATGTTTATCTAGTTCTGGTAAACACATTATATAATCCTCCTTGTTTTGTCTAGATAGAACCTAACCAATAGCTATGGATTGTTTCACTTTGCATATTATCATTGCTTTTTGGTGTACTATTTGTTAAATGTTGCTGTGTTTGTGAGCTTTAATCCTTGTAGATTTCCTTTTATACTACCACCCCTGCTTGATCTTTGGGATTGACATCTGAACCTGTTTTCATTCCGATGTAATACTTGGCCATTTGCACAGGGATTGGATTTGAATTGTGTAGTTCACCTGGACCTTAAAGATGAGCTTCACTCACTCCCACCCCCATATTTGGTCCTGCACCACCATCTTCACCTGTGACATCATCAGCAGGTTGGCTGTCTCTTCTAGGTTCCTGCAGTCAGTTTCCCAATGCCACGTATGCTCAGAGCGCTAGCTGTAGGTACCAGCAAGAGACAGCAACCCCTACGATAAGGCACACTGTTCCATGAGCAGTACATTACACATACAAATGTGCACATCATCATGGGGTTTACTGTCTCTTGCTGGTACCTGCAGTTGGCAGGGATGCGCAGCCTTCTGAGATGAGTGCATGAGTATAACAGGAAGCCGCGGGCAATAGAAAAGGCATTCTGGCCTAAGACACAATTTAAGAAGAGGGGAATAAATAAATAATGATGGTAAAAAAAGTTTAAAAAATGCTATTTTAAGAGAGGAAGGAAACTGATGAGCACTGATAGGCAATGATGACGACGCACTGATGGCCATTGATGAGGAGGCACTGATGAGACGGTACTGATAGGTGGCACTGATGGGCACTAATAGGCGGCACTGATAGGCGGCACTTATAGGTGGCACTGATAGGTGACACTGATGGGCACTGATTGGCAGCATGGATGGACGGCACTGATGAGGTGGCACCGATGGGCACTAACAGGCATCACTGATGGGCACTGAAAGGAATCACTGACAGGCTGCACTGGTGGGCAATGATTTGCAGCACTGGTGTTCACTGTTGGGACTGCACTGATAATCAGGACACTGATAAGCAGTGCCCTGCTTATCAGTGTAGATATCCCTTTCACACAAGCCAGTTATCAGGCTCTCCTCTCCTCACGTTGTCAGTGTGAGAAAAGGAATGCAGATAAACGGCTTGTGTTTAAATTGTGATCAGCTGTGATTGGACGCAGCTGATCACATGATAAAGAGCCACTGAATGGTGGGCACGATCATGGGAGGACGTCTTATGACGCCCTAACCAAAATTGTCCGGCTGTGCTGTAGCTGTCATTCAGCTATAGCACAGTTGGCAAGTGGTTAAAGAGACCTTGTAGCCAAACCATTCATTAAAACCACAAACGTCCCATAAGATTGTGTAGCACCCTCTAGTAGTGTGCTAGAGAGGATAGGTACATTTAAGCAGGCCTGGCTGGTTGCTAGGCCTTCTTGTTTTCATTCTGGGCTGGGAGTGGCTCAGGGTAGGGCTGGGTGACTCATCAGGACCTCCCATTTCTTTTGAGAAGCTTCTATTGCTTTCTGGAAAGAGAGGTGGGAGGGGAGGTGGAGCCACCTGGGGTTTTTGGGCTCGGGTGCAGTCGGAACCACTTTCAGGAACACATGAGGAGGTCCTGGACCGGAGGCAAGAGAGAGAGCAAGGAGAGGACAGCGGGAGAGAGCACTGCTAAGAGACTCCAGGAAGGACAACTGGTCGCAGCAAGGAGGGCTGGTGAGTGAGGCACAGTCAGGAGGACTGGGGAGGCACACCCGAGAGGACTGGGAGTTTGCAGTCTGAGATGGATGCAGAACCAGAAGTGTGGACTGTGGTGGAAGGGGCAGGGGAAAGAGGCAGCTGCAGCCAGGAGGGCTGGCAGAGCCTGAAGAGGGCTAACTGGGATCAGTAGCCATAGTAGGGCAGCTAGCACAAGGACTTTTCTGCTACACCATTGGGGCCCACGGTCCCAGCCTGCAAAGGGCTGAGACTGAGTCAGTATCAGGCCTAACCAACAAATAGTGCTAGCTTTTACTGGTAAATCAAGTGATGTGCTGGAGGTGACTAGAAGTAACAGTCTGCAGCAAGTGATGTGCTGGTGGAGTGAGGAGTAATGAGCTTCAAGCAAGTTTGTGCAGGAGGAAGCTGAAGGAGTATGTACAGGTAGTGTCCCAAAACGAATTGCTGTTTCTTTGTATCAATGCTGGGCATCCCATAGCTCCCATCCCCATCCAAGTTATACCCCTCAATAAAAAAAGAAAGTTCACCGACTGCTTTATGTCTCGGAGTGCCATAAGGGTGAGGGTAAATGCAGGGCTGGGCAGGGTGACAGACAAACCACAATTCTCAGCAGCCCCTATGGGGGTACCGCTACAATTGTATGCTCATTTAGAGTATTTTATGCAGTCTTTTACCTGTAAAGTCTCCCTTGTGTAGCTATCCAGCCTGGAGACTGCTGCTAGGTGTCGCCATCTTGGATGTGATGTCAACAGCCCCAGAAAACTTAAGTAGGCCCTAGATGCATGGATTCCCCCATCCACACAATCGAGGTGGATGGGGGAATCCTCCATGCTGCGCTATTGTATCCGACAGACGGAGACTCCTCCACTATCAGTGTACACGGATCAGCTCAGCAGCCAAATGGCTGCAAGCGCCAGTCAAACAGGAATTTTCCAACATTCCCATTCAAGAGAAGCTGATCATTAGACTAGCTTCTCTCTAGCAGAAATGGCCATAGATGGATTGAAATATGCCTGGTCCCTGCTAAACAGGCTGAATTTTAAACTATCTATGGCCAGCTTTAGAGCTGTCACCCAAGTGGGGGCAACCGAGTGTCAGCATATCAAGACTTATATGAAAGGGATCCAGTGTAGGTGAAGAGCCTATGGTGGACAATATATCATAGCCACAATTAGTGTCCAATTTAACACAAAGGAGCGCGTATTCTTCCCATATACAGAGGAGAAACATTGTACAGACACAATAGCAGTCATTGGCTACAATGCATACATATACCGTAATTAAATATGTAATTAGTGTTCTGGCACTGTAGTTTATGTTGGCTGGCTGTAACTGAGTTTACTCCTGATGAGAAATTTGGCAGGGGGTACTGCAGCGTTCTTTCAGAAATTGTTTGGGTTTGGCGCAGTGTCCTGCTTTGTTTCCATAGCTTCGCTCAAGCTTTGAATGAAATCCCAGAGCTCCTTTTGTGAACCGCGTGCTGCAGACACAACACTTCTCAAAAATGCTCCCATCTGTATGCGTCTCCGAGCAGCACGGAATAATGGTCTTCCAGATCCTACTGGCCCATTGAGCCGGTTATCCCATGAGCACAGTGCTAATCTAATAAAAGGAAGCTGGTTAGGTATGAAATGCCAAAGACCTGGAATAGTCATAGGATCGGAATCTTAGTTTTAATGCACGTTGGCTACTCTGGCTGTGTGTGCGTAGACCATACACTGGTAAAATGTCATTCATCATTTTTCATTTTAGGAACATTCTTCGATTTTCTAATTGTTGGTGGGGTCAAACTGACGTTCATCTTCTATTGCAGTGATGGGAAAATTTGAAGGAGCAGGATGGAAGATTTTTTTCTCGAATTAACAATTTTGTAACCATTTATGCAGGTTTTTGTCTGGGAAAGTCAATTTTTTCCAAAAATCGAATGATAAAAACAGGCAAAATTTTGAAGCACTTTTGAAGGACATTCCTCAAGTTATTGACTGTATTAAAAGTTTGTGTATGTTTTTATGGACGTTCATTTGAAATTTTACTAGCGTGTGGCCAGGTTAAAGAGAATTTACTGGCCGAAATTTGAGCTTGTGGGTGGCCCTGTCGGCAACACCCAGCTCCACAAAAGTGAACCAAAAAAAAGTCGAAGGAGCTGGGTGGAAGATTGTTGGCTGAACAGTGACTGCATTTTATCAGATGCAGTCATGGTTAAAGTGGTTGAAAAGGCTCAAGGTTTTTTTTTACCTTCATGCATTCTATCCAGTCCCCCCCCCCCATCCCCACTAATTCTTACCTGAGCCCCATCTCAATCCAGTGATGTGCACAAAAGCAGTGGCTCTCCCAGGTTTCTTCCACCTCATTGGCTATTGGCTTCCGCTACTGTTAATCACAGCTAGTGAGCCAATAAGGGGAGAGCAGGGGCGGGGCTAAGCCGTGCTCTGTGTGTGAATGGACACTCAGAGAGGCGGCTCGGGAGCCCCCATGGCAGGCTGCTTGCTATGGGGGCACTCAGCAGGAGGGAGGGGCCAGGAGCGCTGGCGGGGGACCTGAGAAAGGAGGATCATGGCTGATCTGTGCAAAACCTCTGCACAGAGAAAGTAAGAATGACATGTTTGGTATTTTTTTTTAACTCTGCCTTTAATATCACTTTAAGGTTTTCAGACAGCCATCATGGGTGCTGCAGTTGTCTGAATACAATAGCCAGCAGAGGAGATTCCTCCATCCATGTTGTTTAGCATGAATAGGGGATGGGGCAGCTATGGGGCTGAACGTGAGAAATCTAAACATGCATAGATAGCCTATAGGTCCTGGATGAGTGGGGTTTTTTTTTGTCCCAGAGCTCCATGTATCCATGTATAACGTCATCTTAGTGTGGCCTTGCTCACTTGCCATTGACTTGCATGTGTTTCTCTGCATCCCACATTGAACCTTTTCATCCAATTGCCTACCTGTTGCTGTCCTGGCTGTTTACCTGGCTGCTGATCCCACTAAGTGCTTGCATGACTCTTGTTGCTGACCTGCTGCCAGATTCTCAGTGCCGGTTCACACTTGTGCAATGTTAGACATCGCATGTGATTCACACCGCACTGCTGTGCAGATTGTATGGCTGAATTTGCATCGCATTTGGACCAAAAACGTGCAGGACCCTTTTTTTTGTCTGCACCAGAATCAGATCGCATGGGTGTTCACACCCATGTGATCCAATTCCTGTCCGAATTCACAGTTCACACTGGGATCTGTAAACCAATCTGGGGGTGTCATTAACTTTGTATTGACACCCGCAGCGGTTCGCAGAGGGCAGTGTGAACCGCAGGTGATTCAGGCACGATGCGGGAACCCGCACTGGATTTGCAAGGTTTCCCACATCGCACCAGTGTGAACCGAGCCTCAGTCTGTATAGAGCCAGTTGGCTGATCAAAAAAATAAAAATAAAAGATCGATGTATGGTGAGCTTGTAAGCAAGTGCTTATGGGGTATCATTGGCTGTATTTCTGCTGTTGTGGTAATTACATTGTGCAGCTATGTAGCTAGTTCAGGCTGCCCAGGCTGGGAGGGGGTTAACAGTGTCTAGACTCTTTTCTGGGCTTTCTGGGTCCTGACCATGTAAGCCATATAAATACAAGAGGAGGGCTCAGAGCTGCTCTGTCTTCCACATAAGATTTCAGAGGAAGGATTGCTGCAACATGTAGTCTTGCTGGAACACATGGACCCCTTGTGGGCCACCGTGCTGGGATTCTCCCTGGAACCAGAGGACTCCAACAGAAATTAAATTGAGCTAAATTAACGTTCTTTTGAAGAAGGTATGTACCTGGGCAGCCTGCATAGTTAGAGCCGGACTGTGCTGCTGAATGCTTAGTAAAGTTTCATTAACTGTTTCATGCCTTGGAAAGGGGTGCATGAAGGTACATGGCATATCCAAAGAACAGGGCCTGTAAAGCACACACAGGGTACAGAAAGAAGGTCACCACAAGGGGTCAATTCAGCAGTAGAATTGGAGAAGGAAAGTCATTGCCACCGGTAACCATAGACTGGTGGGAATGTATAGCAGCTGGTCAACAAAGTGTGGTACCTAGCGTAGGTGACAGGTCCTCCGGTAGTGAGAGGAGGTTGGTGTCCTGGCGTTAATGCGTCAACTCCTGGTCCTGGCATTGATGAGCACATATATGGGAGAAGTGGAGAGGCACTACTCCCACCTACAAACTCAAGTGTCTGTTGGTGGCGTCCCTACCTATGAGTCCTGCTGATGGCCCCCATGGCTGCCTTAAAGGGTAACTCCAAAAAAAAAAAAAAATAGCAAATAAAGAAAAAGTAATATAGCGTATGCAATTGTGACATATCATATTGTAATTGAAAGTTATTAAAAATTACCTTTCCTTTTCAATCTGCAGCCGCTGTTATTTTCTGAAAATGCAATGCAATATGGCTACCTGGAGGTACACAGAAACATAATTTCCTGCTTGTGTGATTGTCTTACCGATTTTCCCTGAAGTCAGATTTCAGGCATCCCCTGCAACAATAATGTCATTTTTGGTGAGATACAGTATCTCACAAAAGTGAGTACACCGCTCACATTTTTGTAAATATTTTTTATTATATCTTTTCATGTGACAACACTGAAGAAATGACACTTTTCTACAATGTAAAGTAGTGAGTGTACAGCTTGTATAACAGTGTCAATTTGCTGTCCCCTCAAAATAACTCATCACACAGCCATTAATGTCTAAACAGCTGGCAACATAAGTGAGTACATCCCTAAGTGAAAATGTCCAAATTTGGCGCAAAGTATCAATATTTTGTGTGGCCACCATTATTTTCCAGCACTGCCTTAACCCTCTTGGGCATGGAGTTCACCAGAGCTTCACAGGTTGCCACTGGAGTCCTCTTCCACTCCTACATGACCACATCACGGAGCTGGTGGATGTTAGAGACCTTGCGCTCCTCCACCTTCCATTTGAGGATGCCCCACAGATGCTCAATAGGGTTTAGGTCTGGAGACATGCTTGGCCAGTCCATCACTTTTAGTCTCAGCTTCTTTAGCAAGGCAGTGGTCACCTTGGAGGTGTGTTTGGGGTTGTTATCATGTTGGAATACTGCCCTGCATCCCAGTTTCCGAAGGAAGGTTTCAAGCTCTGCTTCAGTATGTCACAGTACATGTTGGCATTCATGGTTCCCTCAATGAACTGTAGTGCAATGAACTTTAATGCAATACATGTATATGCGTGGCAGGCACTCGGGATCCAAATCCAATCTAATTGTTAATGGCTGACTGGTGTCTACCTTTATGCTCCATTCACACCTATGCAGTTTGCTTTTAAGCATTTCTGCAGTGCTTTTTTGCTGTGTTTTTTGCGTTTTTTACCACAATGTTGCCGTAATTTGCATTTTTTATAGTTTTTTTTGCCAAGTTTGTTGTAGGGCAGATTAAAAAAGCAAACCACGGTAAAAATGCACTACATGCTTTTCTGCAGCTTCTCCATTGAAGTCTATTGAACTAAAAATTCAAAAAAAGCACCCTTTTGCGTTTAAAAAAGTTCCTGACCCATTGCAAAAATGCAGAGGCACAAAAATGCATTGAGGTGTTCCATAGGAAGCTATCTTAAAAATATAATGTCCTGCATTTCTGCAAAAAGCATGAAAAAATGCATTGGTGTGAAGGGAGCCTAAAACAGTTCTCCTGGTTTTAGCAAAACTCAGAGACCGCTTGCCAATAAAAATAGCCTGGCAAGTCCTAGACTACCTCTTGTATATGTCTGTCACGGCATCAGTATTCTGTCTGCAGAATGCCAGTCTGTAGCTGCCTTTCGTTCTCTAAATTTTAAAAAATAAAAATGATCAGAATTCTGATACCTGCCATACAGCCATGTCTCCGAGCAGCAGGTGTGTAACGCAGCGCCCTACATAAACTGCTCAGACTATGTGCAGGGAATCAACTACAACTTTTTCTGTTGGATCCTTTGTTCTAGCCATCAGAATATAATATATATTATTATAGAGAACTGATCACGATTAGACGAAATCTGATTATTTTTATACAAGCAAGCTTTTGCATACTTACAGTGGGCCAGCTTGGCTCGATGTAAATATCCATATATGGTGTCGGAAGGGCCCCTGGGGATGTTGAAAATCACTGCAGTAGTTGGTGCTTCATACAGTGATAGGCCATATTCTGGGTTCTGTGTGAACTACTGTATTTCCCCTATGCAGATTGACCACAGGGGGCGCTCACTTGGCACCTCTGCCATTCAGAGAACACCTTGTATTTTATTTCAATGAATACAAGGTGTTCTCTCATTATATGAGATGGAGAAGAGGTCATGTGATGTCATAATCTCCATTTTGGTTAGAGAAAGTGGAAAGATAGCACTGAACCCGTTTATTTTACATTTATTGTTATCTTAAGATCCCTGATGAAGTCACGAGGTCACGTGACGCAACGCGTAGGATCCCGCTAGCCATCACACACAACACTAGACGCTGCTTTGACCCAGAAGTGTTAGTGTGAACCGGAAGTTTTGCACCAGGTGACGGCGTTCCGCCGCCATCTTTTCTTGTCACCGCCCCACACTGTATCCACAGTGTGGATGTTTTTATTCACTGCTTGGAAATTCTTCTTTTGATTAAATAAATTTTTAAAAAAACGAACTACACCATTGGGAGCCCCTTTGTTCTTTTGTCTTGCTTGGTTGACCTGGAGCCCAGGATCCAGAATTGCCCCTAACAAGAAGCGGCCAAAGTATCCATTCACCAGGAACCAACAACCAGTGGACACCACCAAATTACTTCTAGACCATCACCCTACATCCATATTAAGGCTTTATCTTAAGCCCTTTAAGGTAAGGGCAATGGGAGACCTGATATAGAGGGAAGGAGTTTATTTGACCATTATGTATTTTTGGAAGTCTATCACACAGCTGATTGAATACTTCATTGTCTAACTGGAAGCTAGAGGCCATCACCTATTACTTTATCACCATTGGACACTTTTTATTGTTTTTAATGATTGTACACAATTCACGTGACATATTAGTTAACACTTATTAATTATTATCCATTTATGTGTTTGCGCGAAATCCTACCTACAATATTTATCTTAAGGTGTTAATGTCGGTAGTATAAATAATCTGGTTCTTGGGTGGGTGGCTTCTACACCCCAGAAGATCTCCATAGTCTCCTTGGCTTGTAGTATAATGTAAGAGGGGTTGAAAGTTAAGCGCTACCCCACTGCTAAGAGGTCCAGATACAACTTTATTCCATTAAAAGTCAGGAGTACAGATCAAGAAATAGGCAATGTCTTTTGGGGGTCTATGTGCCCCCTTTACCAGGGCTAGAAAGAACATAAGAAAATGATCATGTCAATCTGACATCAATGCAATGTCCCCTCCAAGGGGTCATAATTAAAACCAAACAGTCAATAGTAATGAGAGTGTCAAAATAATTACATAAAAAAGAGAACATGAATTCTGAACAAAAATAAGAATATGAGTGCTAAAAGAAAAAGAAAAAAAAAGATAATAGTAATAACACTAATAATACTCACTATTATTAAAATGATACAGTATAGATCTTAACCTAATCTTAACCTAATAAAAGGAGAAAAAAAAAAAACTGGTATGTGTATAAATTAAACCATACATTATACAATCTCATTGTACGGTTGTTTAAAACAAAAAAAAAGTAAACAAAACAAATTTAAAAATGTAAACAAATAAATGATAGTACATGTCCTTTGACAATAATTATCATTTTTTTCTTTACATTTCTTTTTTTTTTTTTTTTTCGTTTAACTACTGTACAATCAGATTGTATAATGTATGGTTCAATTTATACACATACTAATTTTGGGAGGTTTTTTTTTTCTCTTTTTATTAGGTTAACATCTTATCCATAATGTATCATTTGAATAATAGTGATGATTAATATTAGTGTTATTATTATTATCATCATTTTTTATTTATGTATTTATCTTTCAGCACCCATATTCTTATTCTTGTTCAGAACTCTTGTTCTCTTACTTATGTAATTATTTTGACACTCTCATTACTATTGACTGTTTTCCACCTATAAATTTAACTTTACAGTATTCATCAGCAATAAACATCAGCAACAACATTTGGAAAAAAATGTATTTTTTTTTACTTGTTCAGGGCTGTTGCTATGGGGTCCCTTGTAATCTGCCTCTTCCTCTCCGCGATGCCTGACGTCATTTCCCTCAGTGCCTATGCTCGCTAGTGCTCCTGGGAGATGTGTGTCATGTCCCAGGAGTCACTGGGCAGCGCCGAGGGCTTCGTTGGCATCACAACGGGGGCGGACACTTCTGACGACGACGCCTGTTGTGATGGCATCGTCAGAGGTGTACGGCACTGCGCCGTACATGCGGCGCATGCGCGAGAACGGGCGATGCATGCTGGTCGCTCTGCTGCACCAGAGCACGGAAGATAGTGCTTGTGGGCTTCACATGCCCACAAGCACTATGGAAACTGCCAGGAAAGAGGAATATAAAATATATTCCTCTATGAAATCTTCAAACGAGCGCCGATTCAGCACAGAAATGTGAGTGCTATAAATAAGCATTAGAAACAAAATATATTCTTACTAATAATATTCATCCTTGTAATCTGCCCCTTCCTCTCCATGGCGCCTAAGGTCATTTCCCTTGGCGCCCGTGCTCGCTAGCGTTCCTGGGAGATGTGTGTCATCATTTCCCAGGAGTCACTGGGCAGCACCGAGGCCTAGAATCACGGTATTTGATAGGCTTATCATGGTTGCCATCACAACGGGTGGGCACTTCCGATGCCGACGCTCATTGTGATGGCAACATTAGAAGTTTCCTGTGCGCTTGCGTGAGAACAGGCGGTGCATGCTGGTAGTACAGCAGTGCCGTATCCCGGAAGTTTATGCTTGTGGGCTTTGCCTGCCCACAAGTAAGATGGGAATGCCCTAGCAGCAATAATATAAGGTAACTTTTTGAATAAAATATTCATAAAAGCGGCGTTATTTACGAGATTATCCATTGCGAAATAGACATTATATGATAGTAAGAGATAGAGTTAAAAAAAAAAAAACATATACAGTATCTCACAAAAGTGAGTACACCCCTCACATTTTTCTAAATATTTTATTATATCTTTTCATGTGACAACACTGAAGAAATGACACTTTGCTACAATGTAAAGTAGTGAGTGTACAGCTTGTATAACAGTGTAAATTTGCTGTCCCCTCAAAATAACTTAACACAGCCATTAATGTCTAAACTGCTGGCAACAAAAGTGAGTACACCCTTAAGTGAAAATGTCCAAATTGGACCCAAATATTTTGTGGGGTCACCATTATTTTCCAGCACTGCCTTAACCATCTTGGGCATGGAGTTCACCAGAGCTTCACAGGTTGCCACTGGAGTCCTCTTCCTCTCCTCTATGAGGTTGCCCCACAGATGCTCAATAGGATTTAGGTCTGGAGACATGCTTGGCCAGTCCATCACCTTTACCCTCAGCTTCTTTAGCAAGGCAGTGGTCATCTTGGAGGTGTGTTTGGGGTCGTCATCATGTTGGAATACTGCCCTGCGGCCCAGTCTCCGTAGGGAGAGGTTCATGCTCTGCTTCAGTATGTCACAGTACATGTTGGCATTCATGGTTCCCTCAATGAACTGTAGCTCCCTAGTGCAGCCCCAGACCATGACACTCCCACCACAATGCTTGACTGTAGGCAAGACACACTTGTCTTTGTACTCCTCACCTGGTTGCCGCCACACACGCTTGACACCATCTGAACCAAATAAGTTTATCTTGGTCTCATCAGACCACAGGACATGTTTCCAGTAATCAATGTCCTTAATCTTCTTGTCTATAGCAAACTGTTTGCGGGCCTTCTTGTGCATCATCTTTAGAAGAGGCTTCCTTCTGGGATGACAGCCATGCAGACTAATTTGATGCAGTGTGCGGCGTATGGTCTGAGCACTGACAGGCTGACCCCCCACCCCTTCAACCTCTGCAGCAATGCTGGCAGCACTCATACGTCTATTTCAAAAGACAACCTCTGAATATGACGCTGAGCACGTGCACTCAACTTCTTTGGTCGACCATGGCGAGACCTGTTCTGAGTGGAACCTGTCCTGTTAAACCACTGTATGGTCTTGGCCTCAGTTTCAGGGTCTTGGCAATCTTCTTATAGCCTAGGCCATCTTTATGTAGAGCAAGAATTCTTTTTTTCAGATCCACAGAGAGTTCTTTGCCATGAGGTGCCATGTTGAACTTCCAGTGACCAGTATGTGGGAATGAGAGCGATAACATCAAATTTAACACACCTGCTCCCCATTCACACCTGAGTCCTTGTAACACTAATGAGTCACATGACACCGGGGAGGGAAAATGGCTAATTGGGCCCAATTTGGACATTTTCACTTAGGGGTGTACTCACTTTTGTTGCCAGCGGTTTAGACATTAATTGCTGTGTGTTGAGTTATTTTGAGGGGACAGCAAATTTACACTGTTATACAAGCTGTACACTCACTACTTTACATTGTAGCAAAATGTCATTTCTTCAGTGTTGTCACATGAAAAGATAGAAGAAAATATTTACAAAACTGTGAGGGGTGTACTCACTTTTTTAAGATACTGTATGTGGTTGGAACTCTGCTTTAATACTGACCCCATGGTGGGGACATTGGGGGAGATTTACTAAAACTGGTGCACTCAGAATCTTGGTGCAGCTGTGCATGGTAGCCAATCAACTTCTAAGGCTGGCCATACATTATACAATCTTTTTCTACAACTTTCCTATAGATTTACCAAAACCATATAATATAAGTTCACACCTAAACACTTACAATTTTGTATGCAATCAGGCAGGCCCTTCCACTACATAGTTGAAAGTAAATCTAAAGGAAATTAAATTTAAAAAATGTATAATGTATGGCCAGCTTAACGTCAGCTTTGTTCAAGTAAAGGGGTTGTACAGTCAGAATGTTTTTTTAGCTTAATGCAATCTATACATTAAGATAAAAAGCCCTCTGTGTGCACCAGCCCCCCAACACTTACCCTCTCTGTCCAGCAATGTCCACGAGTGTCTCAGCCGTCTGAGATTCTCCCTCCTGGTTGGCTGAGACAAAGCAGTGGTGCCATTGGCTCCCGTGGCTGTCGAAGTCAGCTAGCCAATTAGGGGAGAGGGGGGCGGGGCTGGGTTGGTGCTCCATGTCTGAATGGACACAGGGAGCTGTGACTTGGCTCGGGTGCCCCCAAAGCAAGCTGCTTGCTGTGGGGGCACTGAACAGGAGGGAGGGGCTAGGATCACAGAAGAGGGACCTGGGAAGAGGAGGATCTGGGCAGCTCTGTGCAAATCCACTGCAACAGAGCAGGTAAGTATAACATGTTTGTTATTTTTATAGGGGAAAAAAAAGACTTTACAGTCACTTTAAGCTTTGGCAATAAAACCCAGAAGCTTATTGGTTTCCATGCACCAGATTTTGCACCTTTCATTTTTAGTAAATAACCCCCATTGCATTGATATCAGATTGACGTGATAATCTTCTTATGTTCTTTCTAACCCCGATGAAAGGGACACGTAAACCCCTGAAACACATTGGCTATTTCTTGATCTGTACTCCTGACCTTTAAAGGAATAAAGTTGTATCTGGACCTCTTATGCCGCCTACACACGAGCGGACTTTTCGACCGGACTGATCCGACGGACCGAGTCCGGCGGACAATTCGACCGTGTGTGGGCTTCATTGGACCTGCAGCTGACTTTTTCAGTTGAAAATCTAACGGACTTTAGATTTGGAACATGCTTCAAATCTTTACGTCGCAACTCCGCCGGACCCAGTTCCTATCGAAAAGTCCGCTCGTCTGTATGCTAGTCCGACGGACGAAAACCGACGCTAGGGCAGCTATTGGCTACTGGCTATCAACCTCCTTATTTTAGTCCGGTTGTACGTCATCACGTACCAATCCGTCGAATTTTGGTGTGATCGTGTGTAGGCAAGTCCGTTAGTTGGAAAAGTCAGTTGGAAGTCCGCCGAAAGTCTGTCGGATAATCCGTCGGGGCAGTCCGGTTGAAAAGTCTGCTCGTGTGTACGCGGAATTAGCAGTGGCGTGGAGCTTAAATTTCAAACCTTCATTTTGTCCAATCACAAAACACCTTCCATTGATTGAAAAAAAAATAAATTGTTCTATGAATGGTGGAGATGTCGAGCGAGTGACCCACTCTGGTCAGTTCACAGAGGAGAAGTTGCTCACAAAGAGTCTGAAAGATCATGGCTATCACTATGTATGTATCACAGATACTGATTTACAGCATCCCCAGCGGTTCTCCAGATATAAGATATGCAGAGTCAAACAGGCCCAATGTAAGTATGCAATACAGATGATTTCTGTAGTTCAGCTGTAAAAGTGTATTGATTAAATAATATAATGGTAATAGTGCGCTTAAAACCAACTTATAAATAATGATACACAGTGCATAATAATGTAAACACCATATAATCCGTAAGTATACAAAATAATCAAAATTTGTGAAATAATATTATTGCTCCTTCCTCTGTGGGTAAGGTAAAATTGTGTACACACACAGTGATAATAAAAGGTGAAAAGAAAGTTCCAACGAAAGTGTCACCACCACCTAGGTAGAAAGTTCCTGCTCACCTTTAAAAAAGTGTATTAAGAAAAAACCCGAGTCAGATATCACTTTTCACAAACGGGGATCCTCGCTACGATGAGCTTATATGTTTCCCGTGATTCAGATATTTATCTGTGTTTTCTCCAAGGATGATTGATTCTAAAAAATTCACTCTCAACAAAGATAGAAAGACATCATTGCGCAAGATTGCTGCGTATTCACAAATTCCTAAATGATATAGAATTCACTCACATTTTATTTGGTCAATAAACGCTGATTAAACGATCAGCAGTACAAGCAGCTCTCCTCCTCACTGCCCATTCGGTATAACGAAACAGCGGAAGTGACGTCACTGGCTCCTTCCAACGCGTTGCGTCACAAGTCAAAGTGTATTGATTGTCAAATTATAAAATCATACATTCATTTGCACATTTTATTTCAATTATTTGTAGCTTACCATTAGTCTGAATGACCTTGCTGATGTTATCTTAGTGAAGATCTCTACACATTAACTTCCGTGAATTCGGTGACACGTATTCACTATGCCTAGGGTTGCCACCTTTTCTTCAAGTCAAACCTGAACATTTTAGCCGTGCATGGCAAAATTTTATTTTTAAGGGGAAACGCTGAGTTTTCACCCTTACATCAGAGTTCCCCTTTACACGAGAGTTCCAAGCGTTCTCCCTTAAATTAGGGTTCCCAAGTTTAAGTTATAGAAGTTCTATAGATAAGTATAAATGTATAGGATTGTTTTAATGGTTGTTACCTCAGCCAGGGTGTGCCCAGAGGCTGTATTACATAACTTTTTTTGTTTTGTTTTGTTTTATTTTTTATGCAAACTCAATAAAAAGTATTTCCAAAGAAAAAAAAATTAGGGTTCCCAAAGCCCCCCTTACATAAGAGTCCACAGGGCACCCCTTACATCTGAATCCCCCTCACCTTAGTGTACTCACTCACTTGGAGGCAGGAGAGAAAAGGGAGGGAGGGGGGGGGACTTCAGTCACAGACAATGGATGGTGAGCTCACTCACCCAAGGATGGAGGCTAAGGCATCAACACCTTTCATCCACGTTGTATCTGCCGGTTGCTGAGCTTCAAATTTCCAGCCCACACATCCCTTTCCTAAGGCACAGAATGCCAGGGATTGGAATGTGGGTGGGCAGACAAAGTTTTAGGGGCGGGAGGAGGAGGAGCAGATCAAGCCCTCTCTTCTCTCCGGCCTGTGTATGGGGGTGGGGCCCATGTGCACATCTATGCACTTGGCGGTTGGAGTACTTGGTTACTTCAGGAGCCACAGTCCATTCTGAATATTGTGTCCGCGTTTCAGGCTGTCTGAAACCCGGACACACGATTCAAATCCCAGACAGGTAGCAACCCTAACTATGACCTGTGAGTAGGCACTGCTGTATCACACATTTCACAGAGCCTGCCTTCTGACCTACAGAGGTGCTGAGAGGAGGAGTCAGGAGGCGGAGTCAAGACAGGAATCACTGCATCATGGGATACATGGGAAAGCAAAAGTAAAAACATAAAAAATGAGAAGAGGAGAAGCCACAAAGCATGCTGGGAACCCAAGGAGTCACAACATGGGCATGGAAGTGGTTAGCATTTCTGCTTGGCAGCACTAGGGCCGTTGGTTAAAATCCCAACCACAGTACTACCTGCCTGGAGTTTGCATGTTCTCACTGTGCCTGTGTGGGTTTCCTCCGGGTACTCCGGTTTCCTCCCAGTCTCCAAAGACGTGCTGGTTGGTTAATTGGCTCTTGACTAAATCGGCCCTGATATGTGTATGAATGAGTTAGGGACCTTAGACTGTAAACTCTTTGAGGGCAAGGACTAATCTGAATGTATAATATATGTAAAATGCTGCATAAATTGAAGCGCTATATAAGTACCTGTAATAAATAAATAAAACATTGGGACTTTTCATGTAGGCTTGCACTGGATTCTCAAAAATAACTGTTGCTCATATTGCTATCACAATGCTAATGTTATAAATGAAAGCATATTTTGTGGTTATGGAAATGGAACTCTTTAAAGCAAAAACTGTGGTTCTGTCGACAATACTCGCATACTGCTCCAGCACCGTCATTGCAATAACTGCTTTTTGCAAAGTGATTGTTAAAGATCGAACAAAACAACCCTTTCTGTTTAAAATAGAAATGAAAGGCAAAACATTGGTGTATAGATATTAAAAAAAAAAACATTATAAATACCAATTTTTTCCCTTTTTTATAAGTGATCACATATTCTCTGTGCTCAGCTTCAAAAGAGCTGGGGGTGGGGGAGTATAAACAGCAGCACACTTAAAGTGGAGTTCCACTCATAAAATTAATTTAGCATTATTCAGCTACATTAAATACAATTAACAATATTTGGAAAAATGTATTTTTTTTTTTTCATGTCTGTTGCTAGGAGGTCCCTCGTGATCTGCCTCTTCCTCTCCATGGTGCCTGACGTCATTTCCCTCGGCGCCCGTGCTCGCTAGTGCTCTTGGGAGATGCTTGTCATCATTTCCCAGGAGTCAGTCTGCAGCGCCGAGGGCTTCATTGCCATCACAACGTGGGCGGGCACTTCCGACGATGCCACCCGCTGTGATGGCATCGCCAGAAGTGCACGGCGCTGCGCCGTACATACGGCGCATGCGCGAGAACGGGCGGTGCATGCTGGTCGCTCAGCTGCACCGGAGCCCGGAAGATAGTGCTTGTGGGCTTCACATGCCCACAAGCAAGATGGAAACTGCCAGGAAAGAGGAATATAAGATATATTCCTCTATGAAATCGGCAAACGAGCGCCGATTCAGCACAGAAACGTGAGTGCTATAAATAAGCATTAGAAACAAAAGATATTCATCCTAAAAAAAAAACATGTTCTGCAGTGAGCTCCCTTCCTACTGTATTGGGCCCCCCCCCCCCAGGGTGACAGAAAACTAGATATATGTCACCAGCATACCAAGAAAATATAAGGGTCCAAAGCAGTGGGAGAACTATCAGGGTTGAAAAGGTTGTCTTGCCACCGGGCCCTGGTGTTCTGCCAATGTGGGGTTTCCCAGCCTCCTCTTGCTGTCCTGCCCCTGCTATTGACAGCGCTGGTCTGGCATCTCTTGGAATTTACAGGCTGGTTCTCCTGTCCTAAGGATGGGAGAAATCAGTCTGTTTTTTCAGTAACAGAGAGTCCTGGTGGAGTCCTTCCTGCAACTCGCTCTTCTCCCTGCCAATGAGGATGCAGGGGAAGGAGCAGATTGGGCGGCCGTGGTTGTGTGAGCGCTCGCATTATGCAGTGTCAGCGAGCAGAGGGAGAGGGAGGAATCAACTGCAGGAGCTGACGGGGGACGCTCTCCCTCTTAGACATTGCCTTTATGTAAAAAAAATTGAAAAAAAAAAACAAAACTTTTTTTTTTTTAAATTAGGGGGGCACATGGTGGGGCACAGCATAATGTTGGGGGGGTTAGGGCCCCTTCTGGCACCTGTAGTGACGCCATTGTCCGCTTTAACTTCCCAGTGAAAGGCTGCGTATGTGTTGGGGGGGGGTTGTCTGGACAAGTCTGATCATTGGAGGAGAGCAGGCTGTGTTCCCAGCACAGCTAGATAACTGTCTACGCTGTGCTATAATGCCTAGTGTGGTCAGTTTTTAATGGAAAAGCAGAGTAACGGAAGGAACACCAGGGATTTCACATAAAGGAAACAATACAGAGAGAACGGGATACTTTCCCATACAAGTACATGGTACAGCAGGCACATATCAGGAATATGAAGTGTGGGGTTTACATACTTTTTAATCTTCTGGGTTGAATGATGCCCAGCATCATTCAACCTGGAAGACTGATGACATACTATAAGTGTAAGGTGTCATAGACCCGCACCCCCTGATCACCATGGCTCTACCCATCTACAGCATGATGATGCACAGATAGGTGTTGATGTCATCGCTACTCTCTGCTTAATAAAGGACTGTCTGCTGCAAAAAATATATAATTTAAACAAAAGGTGAAAAGCTAAGCATTCACTAAAATAGGAAAATGGCTATTTAGTGTACGAGTTAAGGGGTCATAGGTCACCTGAGGTCTGACAGTTATAGCCCATTTCAGCATGTGAGGTCAGCTACTCTAAAGCTGCTCATAGATGGGTAGAATTTCAAGTGGAAGTTCTTGGGAAAAGAAAGTTTGTTCATTTTCATGATCATTAGTGGGGTCAAACTGATGTTAGTTTTGACCACAGTGATAAGAAAATTTCAAGGAGCAGGATTTTCTCGGACAAACACATTTCTAACAGATTACCGTATATACTCGAGTATAAGCCGAGATTTTCAGCCCTTTTTTTTTAGGCTGAAAGTGCTCCCCTCGGCTTATACTCGAGTCACCGCCATCTGCCTACATGATCAGCGTGTCATAAGAACATTCGGCGGCCATTCCACTGTTCAAAAGCCACGCCTCTTCCTCGTCTGTGATAGGCGGAACACTCACGTTCCCAGCAGTCAGTGTTCAGCCTATCACGGATATCCTCTCATCCTCGTCCGTGGTATGAGGATGAGCTGATGTCCGTGATAGGCTGAACACTGACTGCTGGGAAATTGAGTGTTCTGCCTATCGCAGACGAGGAGGAGGTGCGGCTTTTGAACACTGGAATGGCCACCGAATGTTTTTATGACACGCTGATCGGCATACGGAGGCATGCACAGGACACAGGGAGGATGCAGACTGGCACAGGTAGGCTGCAATGGACACAGGGAGGTATGCACGGGACACAGGGAGGTATGCACGGGTCACATGGAGGTATGCACGGGACACAGGGAGGTATGCACAGGACACAGGGAAGTATGCACAGGACACAGGGAGGTATGCACAGGACACAGGGAAGTATGCACAGGACACAGGGAAGTATGCACAGGACACGGGGAGGTATGCACGGGTCACGGGGAGGTATGCACGGGTCACAGGGAGGTATGCACAGGATACAGGGAGGTATGCACAGGACACAGGGAAGTATGCACAGGACACAGGGAGGCATGCACGGGACACAGGGAGGCATGCACGGGACAAAGGGAGGCATGCACGGGACAAAGGGAGGCATGCGCGGGACACAGGGAGGTATGCACGGGACACAGGGAGGTATGCACGGGACACAGGGAGGTATGCACGGGACACAGGGAGGTATGCACGGGACACAGTTAGGTATGCACGGGACACAGGGAGGTATGCACGGGACACAGGGAGGTATGCACAGGACAGAGGGAGGCATGCACAGGACACAGGGAAGTATGCAAAGGGCACAGGGAAGTATGCACAGGACACAGGGAGGTATGCACAGGACACAGGGAAGTATGCACAGGGCACAGGGAAGTATGCACAGGACACAGGGAGGTATGCACAGGACACAGGGAGGCATACACAGGACACAGGGAGGCATACACAGGACACAGGGAGGTATACACAGGACACAGGGAGGTATGTAATAGACACAGGGAGGTATGTAATAGACACAGGGAGGTATGCACAGGACACAGGGAGGCATGCACAGGACACAGGGAGGTATACACAGGACACAGGGAGGTATGCACAGGACACAGGAAGGTATGCACAGGACACAGGGAGGCATACACAGGACACAGGGAGGCATACACAGGACAAAGGGAGGTACACAGGACACAGGGAAGTATGCAATAGACACAGGGAGGTATACACAGGACACAGGGAGGTATGTAATAGACACAGGGAGGTATGTAATAGACACAGGGAGGTATGTAATAGACACAGGGAGGTATGCACAGGACACAGGGAGGCATGCACAGGACACAGGAAGGTATGCACAGGACACAGGGAGGCATACACAGGACAAAGGGAGGTACACAGGACACAGGGAGGTATGCAATAGACACAGGGAGGTATGCACGGGACACAGGGAGGCATACAGCTGCAGATGGGCATTGTTGACCCTCTTTTTCCACTTACAGTATCTGCTGCATTTCTCACCCTCGGCTTATACTCGGGTCCAGTTTTTTTGTGGTAAATTAGGGGCCACAGCTTATATTCGGAACGACCTATACTCGAGAATATACGGTATGTGGTTTTTGTTCGGTAAATTCCATTTATTCCAAAATCAAATGTTAAAGGAGAAGCCCAGCCTGAGCTCGTTTGGCTGGGCTTCTCCTATGGATCATAGGAGTGTAATCTGTTTTGCTCTCCTGTGACCTGTTTTCAGCAGAGAGAGGTCTGAGGTCCACTCTCTGCTGATGTCATGGATATCAGTCAAGGCACCGTGTCATGCCGACAATAATGTCTGGATCTGCCAGGTGCCCGGACTGATACTTGTCTCAGCCTCTCAGCGAGCCGCCGGAACGGCCGCACCCCGCCCCTCCACAGCTCAGCAAGCCCCTCCAGTGAGCAGAGAGGAGAGCTGCTGATTGCCAGTCAGCAGCTCTCTGTTCGGGGAGGTGAGAGAACCGAGCCATCAGTGGTGTTCGTTCGATTGGTTCTCAGTGCAGAGGCGCCAGGGGACCCATGCTGCATCCACCTAAGTATGATGGGGGAAAAAAAACCCAAACCCATCCTCTTAATAGTAAATGAAAAACAAATGTTCTAAGAATTTTTTTACAAAATTGACGTAACTCCCTTCCAAAAGTCATCTTGCAGAACAGGAATTTCCTCTGTAAGTCTAATTTCACCTTTCAGTTGCGTGGAAATTCTGAAAAAAGCCAACTTGCAGTAAACAGCGCAAGCGGGTGAATGTCTATTCACAACTTGTCAGAACTACAGCTTGCCAAACATTTACCAGCAGCCATCCACTATACAGGGCGAAACGTGTGCACTATCCAATGTACACTATATTACCAAAAGTATTGGGACGCCTGCCTTTACACATGATCTTTATTAGCATCCCAGTCTTATGCCCCGTACACACGATAGGATTTCACCCCAAAAACCCGTGCACGGGACACAGGGAGGTATGCACAGGACACAGGGAGGTATGCACAGGACACAGGGACGTATGCACAGGACACAGGGAAGTATGCACAGGACACAGGGAGGTATGCACAGGACACAGGGAGGTATGCACAGGACACAGGGAAGTATGCACAGGGCACAGGGAGGTATGCACAGGACAAAGGGAGGTATACACAGGACACAGGGAGGTATGTAATAGACACAGGGAGGTATGCACAGGACACAGGGAGTCATGCACAGGACACAGGGAGGCATGCACAGGACAAAGGGAGGTATGCACAGGACACAGGGAGGTATGTAATAGACACAAGGAGGTATGCACAGGACACAGGGAGGCATGCACAGGACACAGGGAGGTATGCACGGGGCACAGGGAAGTATGCACAGGACACAGGGAGGTATGCACGGGTCACAGGGAGGTATGCACAGGATACAGGGAGGTATGCACAGGACACAGGGAGGTATGCACAGGACACAGGGAAGTATGCACAGGACACAGGGAAGTATGCACAGGACACAGGGAGGTATGCACAGGACACAGGGAGGTATGCACAGGACACAGGGAAGTATGCACAGGGAAGTATGCACAGGACACAGGGAGGCATGCACGGGACACAGGGAGGTATACACGGGGCACAGGGAAGTATGTACAGGACACAGGGAGGTATGCACGGGTCACAGGGAGGCATGCACAGGACACAGGGAGGTATGCACAGGACACAGGGAGGTATGCACAGGACACAGGGAAGTATGCACAGGGCACAGGGAAGTATGCACAGGACACAGGGAGGCATGCACAGGACACAGGGAGGCATGCACGGGACACAAGGAGGTATGCACGGGACACAGGGAGGTATGCACGGGGCACAGGGAAGTATGCACAGGACACAGGGAGGTATGCACGGGTCACATGGAGGCATGCACAGGACACAGGGAGGTATGCACAGGACACAGGGAGGTATGCACAGGACAGAGGGAGGCATGCACAGGACACAGGGAAGTATGCAAAGGGCACAGGGAAGTATGCACAGGACACAGGGAGGTATGCACAGGACACAGGGAAGTATGCACAGGGCACAGGGAAGTATGCACAGGACACAGGGAGGTATGCACAGGACACAGGGAGGTATGCACAGGACACAGGGACGTATGCACAGGACACAGGGAAGTATGCACAGGACACAGGGAGGTATGCACAGGACACAGGGAAGTATGCACAGGGCACAGGGAGGTATGCACAGGACAAAGGGAGGTATACACAGGACACAGGGAGGTATGTAATAGACACAGGGAGTCATGCACAGGACACAGGGAGGCATGCACAGGACAAAGGGAGGTATGCACAGGACACAGGGAGGTATGTAATAGACACAGGGAGGTATGCACAGGACACAGGGAGGCATGCACAGGACACAGGGAGGTATGAACGGGGCACAGGAAAGTATGCACAGGTCACAGGGAGGTATGCACAGGATACAGGGAGGTATGCACAGGACACAGGGAGGTATGCACAGGACACAGGGAAGTATGCACAGGACACAGGGAGGTATGCACAGGACACAGGGAAGTATGCACAGGGCACAGGGAAGTATGCACAGGACACAGGGAGGCATGCACGGGACACAGGGAGGTATACACAGGGCACAGGGAAGTATGTACAGGACACAGGGAGGTATGCACGGGTCACAGGGAGGCATGCACAGGACACAGGGAGGTATGCACAGGACACAGGGAGGTATGCACAGGACACAGGGAAGTATGCACAGGGCACAGGGAAGTATGCACAGGACACAGGGAGGCATGCACAGGACACAGGGAGGCATGCACGGGACACAAGGAGGTATGCACGGGACACAGGGAGGTATGCACGGGGCACAGGGAAGTATGCACAGGACACAGGGAGGTATGCACGGGTCACAGGGAGGCATGCACAGGACACAGGGAGGTATGCACAGGACACAGGGAGGTATGCACAGGACAGAGGGAGGCATGCACAGGACACAGGGAAGTATGCAAAGGGCACAGGGAAGTATGCACAGGACACAGGGAGGTATGCACAGGACACAGGGAAGTATGCACAGGGCACAGGGAAGTATGCACAGGACACAGGGAGGTATGCACAGGACACAGGGAGGTATGCACAGGACACAGGGAGGTATGTAATAGACACAGGGAGGTATGCACAGGACACAGGGAGGCATGCACAGGACACAGGGAGGCATGCACAGGACACAGGGAGGTATGCACAGGACACAGGGAGGTATGCACAGGACACAGGGAGGAATACACAGGACACAGGGAGGCATGCACAGGACACAGGGAAGTATGCAATAGACACAGGGAGGTATGCACAGGACACAGGGAGGCATACAGCTGCAGATGGGCATTGTTGACTCTCTTTTTCCACTTACAGTATCTGCTGCATTTCTCACCCTCGGCTTATACTCGGGTCCAGTTTTTTTGTGGTAAATTAGGGGCCTCGGCTTAGATTCGGAACGACCTATACTCGAGAATATACGGTATGTGGTTTTTGTTCGGTAAATTCCATTTTTTCCAAAATCAAATGTTAAAGGAGAAGCCCAGCCTGAGCTCGTTTGGCTGGGCTTCTCCTATGGATCATAGGAGTGTAATCTGTTTTGCTCTCCTGTGACCCGTTTTCAGCAGAGAGAGGTCTGAGGTTCACTCTCTGCTGATGTCATGGATATCAGTCCAGGCACCGTGTCATGCCGACAATAATGTCTGGATCTGCCAGGTGCCCGGACTGATACTTGTCTCAGCCTCTCAGCGAGCCGCCGGAACGGCCGCACCCTGCCCCTCCACAGCTCTGCAAGCCCCTCCAGTGAGCAGAGAGGAGAGCTGCTGATTGCCAGTCAGCAGCTCTCTGTTCGGGGAGGTGAGAGAACCGAGCCATCAGTGGTGTTCGTTCGATTGGTTCTCAGTGCAGAGGCGCCAGGGGACCCATGCTGCATCCACCTAAGTATGATGGGGGGAAAAAAAACCCAAACCCATCCTCTTAATAGTAAATGAAAAACAAATGTTCTGAGAATTTTTGTACAAAATTGACGTAACTCCCTTCCAAAAGTCATCTTGCAGAACAGGAATTTCCTCTGTAAGTCTAATTTCACCTTTCAGTTGCGTGGAATTTCCGAAAAAAGCCAACTTGCAGTAAACAGCGCAAGCGGGTGAATGTCTATTCACAACTTGTCAGAACTACAGCTTGCCAAACATTTACCAGCAGCCATCCACTATACAGGGCGAAACGTGTGCACTATCCAATGTACACTATATTACCAAAAGTATTGGGACGCCTGCCTTTACACATGATCTTTATTGGCATCCCAGTCTTATGCCCCGTACACACGATAGGATTTCACCCCAAAAACCCGTGCACGGGACACAGGGAGGTATGCACAGGACACAGGGAGGTATGCACAGGACACAGGGAGGTATGCACAGGACACAGGGAAGTATGTACAGGACACAGGGAAGTATGCACAGGACACAGGGAGGTATGCACAGGACACAGGGAGGTATGCACAGGACACAGGGAAGTATGCACAGGACACAGGGAGGTATGCACAGGACACAGGGAAGTATGCACAGGGCACAGGGAGGTATGCACAGGACAAAGGGAGGTATACACAGGACACAGGGAGGTATGTAATAGACACAGGGAGGTATGCACAGGACACAGGGAGTCATGCACAGGACACAGGGAGGCATGCACAGGACAAAGGGAGGTATGCACAGGACAAAGGGAGGTATGTAATAGACACAGGGAGGTATGCACAGGACACAGGGAGGCATGCACAGGACACAGGGAGGTATGCACGGGGCACAGAGAAGTATGCACAGGACACAGGGAGGTATGCACGGGTCACAGGGAGGTATGCACAGGATACAGGGAGGTATGCACAGGACACAGGGAGGTATGCACAGGACACAGGGAAGTATGCACAGGACACAGGGAAGTATGCACAGGACACAGGGAGGTATGCACGGGGCACAGGGAAGTATGCACAGGACACAGGGAGGTATGCACGGGTCACAGGGAGGCATGCACAGGACGCAGGGAGGTATGCACAGGACACAGGGAGGTATGCACAGGACAGAGGGAGGCATGCACAGGACACAGGGAAGTATGCAAAGGGCACAGGGAAGTATGCACAGGACACAGGGAGGTATGCACAGGACACAGGGAAGTATGCACAGGACACAGGGAGGTATGCACAGGACACAGGGAGGTATACACAGGACACAGGGAGGTATGTAATAGACACAGGGAGGTATGCACAGGACACAGGGAGGCATGCACAGGACACAGGGAGGTATGCACAGGACACAGGGAGGTATGCACAGGACACAGGGAGGAATACACAGGACACAGGGAGGCATGCACAGGACACAGGGAAGTATGCAATAGACACAGGGAGGTATGCACGGGACACAGGGAGGCATACAGCTGCAGATGGGCATTGTTGACCCTCTTTTTCCACTTACAGTATCTGCTGCATTTCTCACCCTCGGCTTATACTCGGGTCCAGTTTTTTTGTGGTAAATTAGGGGCCTCGGCTTATATTCGGATCGACCTATACTCGAGAATATACGGTATGTGGTTTTTGTTCGGTAAATTCCATTTATTCCAAAATCAAATGTTAAAGGAGAAGCCCAGCCTGAGCTCGTTTGGCTGGGCTTCTCCTATGGATCATAGGAGTGTAATCTGTTTTGCTCTCCTGTGACCCGTTTTCAGCAGAGAGAGGTCTGAGGTCCACTCTCTGCTGATGTCATGGATATCAGTCCAGGCACCGTGTCATGCCGACAATAAAGTCTGGATCTGCCAGGTGCCCGGACTGATACTTGTCTCAGCCTCTCAGCGAGCCGCCGGAACGGCCGCACCCCGCCCCTCCACAGCTCAGCAAGCCCCTCCAGTGAGCAGAGAGGAGAGCTGCTGATTGCCAGTCAGCAGCTCTCTGTTCGGGGAGGTGAGAGAACCGAGCCATCAGTGGTGTTCGTTCGATTGGTTCTCAGTGCAGAGGCGCCAGCGGACTCATGCTGCATCCACCTAAGTATGATGGGGGGAAAAAAACCCCAAACCCATCCTCTTAATAGTAAATGAAAAACAAATGTTCTGAGAATTTTTTTACAAAATTGACGTAACTCCCTTCCAAAAGTCATCTTGCAGAACAGGAATTTCCTCTGTAAGTCTAATTTCACCTTTCAGTTGCGTGGAATTTCCGAAAAAAGCCAACTTGCAGTAAACAGCGCAAGCGGGTGAATGTCTATTCACAACTTGTCAGAACTACAGCTTGCCAAACATTTACCAGCAGCCATCCACTATACAGGGCGAAACGTGTGCACTATCCAATGTACACTATATTACCAAAAGTATTGGGACGCCTGCCTTTACACATGATCTTTATTGGCATCCCAGTCTTATGCCCCGTACACACGATAGGATTTCACCCCAAAAACCTGTGCACGGGACACAGGGAGGTATGCACAGGACACAGGGAGGTATGCACAGGACACAGGGAAGTATGCACAGGACACAGGGAAGTATGAACAGGACACAGGGAGGTATGCACAGGACACAGGGAGGTATGCACAGGACACAGGGAAGTATGCACAGGACACAGGGAGGTATGCACAGGACACAGGGAAGTATGCACAGGGCACAGGGAGGTATGCACAGGACAAAGGGAGGTATACACAGGACACAGGGAGGTATGTAATAGACACAGGGAGGTATGCACAGGACACAGGGAGTCATGCACAGGACACAGGGAGGCATGCACAGGACAAAGGGAGGTATGCACAGGACACAGGGAGGTATGTAATAGACACAGGGAGGTATGCACAGGACACAGGGAGGCATGCACAGGACACAGGGAGGTATGCACGCGGCACAGAGAAGTATGCACAGGACACGGAGGTATGCACGGGTCACAGGGAGGTATGCACAGGATACAGGGAGGTATGCACAGGACACAGGGAGGTATGCACAGGACACAAGGAAGTATGCACAGGACACAGGGAAGTATGCACAGGACACAGGGAGGTATGCACAGGACACAGGGAAGTATGCACAGGGCACAGGGAAGTATGCACAGGACACCGGGAGGCATGCACGGGACACAGGGAGGTATGCACGTGGCACAGGGAAGTATGTACAGGACACAGGGAGGTATGCACGGGTCACAGGGAGGCATGCACAGGACACAGGGAGGTATGCGCAGGACACAGGGAAGTATGCACAGGACACAGGGAGGTATGCACAGGACACAGGGAAGTATGCACAGGGCACAGGGAAGTATGCACAGGACACAGGGAGGCATGCACAGGACAAAGGGAGGTATGTACAGGACACAAGGAGGTATGCACGGGACACAGGGAGGTATGCACGGGGCACAGGGAAGTATGCACAGGACACAGGGAGGTATGCACGGGTCACAGGGAGGCATGCACAGGACATAGGGAGGTATGCACAGGACACAGGGAGGTATGCACAGGACAGAGGGAGGCATGCACAGGACACAGGGAAGTATGCAAAGGGCACAGGGAAGTATGCACAGGACACAGGGAGGTATGCACAGGACACAGGGAAGTATGCAAAGGACACAGGGAGGTATGCACAGGACACAGGGAGGTATACACAGGACACAGGGAGGTATGTAATAGACACAGGGAGGTATGCACAGGACACAGGGAGGCATGCACAGGACACAGGGAGGTATGCACAGGACACAGGGAGGTATGCACAGGACACAGGGAGGTATGCACAGGACACAGGGAGGAATACACAGGACACAGGGAGGCATGCACAGGACACAGGGAAGTATGCAATAGACACAGGGAGGTATGCACGGGACACAGGGAGGCATACAGCTGCAGATGGGCATTGTTGGCCCTCTTTTTCCACTTACAGTATCTGCTGCATTTCTCACCCTCGGCTTATACTCGGGTCCAGTTTTTTTGTGGTAAATTAGGGGCCTCGGCTTATATTCGGATCGACCTATACTCGAGAATATACGGTATGTGGTTTTTGTTCGGTAAATTCCATTTATTCCAAAATCAAATGTTAAAGGAGAAGCCCAGCCTGAGCTCGTTTGGCTGGGCTTCTCCTATGGATCATAGGAGTGTAATCTGTTTTGCTCTCCTGTGACCCGTTTTCAGCAGAGAGAGGTCTGAGGTCCACTCTCTGCTGATGTCATGGATATCAGTCCAGGCACCGTGTCATGCCGACAATAAAGTCTGGATCTGCCAGGTGCCCGGACTGATACTTGTCTCAGCCTCTCAGCGAGCCGCCGGAACGGCCGCACCCCGCCCCTCCACAGCTCAGCAAGCCCCTCCAGTGAGCAGAGAGGAGAGCTGCTGATTGCCAGTCAGCAGCTCTCTGTTCGGGGAGGTGAGAGAACCGAGCCATCAGTGGTGTTCGTTCGATTGGTTCTCAGTGCAGAGGCGCCAGGGGACCCATGCTGCATCCACCTAAGTATGATGGGGGAAAAAAAACCCCAAACCCATCCTCTTAATAGTAAATGAAAAACAAATGTTCTGAGAATTTTTGTACAAAATTGATGTAACTCCCTTCCAAAAGTCATCTTGCAGAACAGGAATTTCCTCTGTAAGTCTAATTTCACCTTTCAGTTGCGTGGAAATTCCGAAAAAAGCCAACTTGCAGTAAACAGCGCAAGCGGGTGAATGTCTATTCACAACTTGTCAGAACTACAGCTTGCCAAACATTTACCAGCAGCCATCCACTATACAGGGCGAAACGTGTGCACTATCCAATGTACACTATATTACCAAAAGTATTGGGACGCCTACCTTTACACATGATCTTTATTGGCATCCCAGTCTTATGCCCCGTACACACGATAGGATTTCACCCCAAAAACCCGTGCACGGGACACAGGGAGGTATGCACAGGACACAGGGACGTATGCACAGGACACAGGGACGTATGCACAGGACACAGGGAGGTATGCACAGGACACAGGGAGGTATGCACAGGACACAGGGAAGTATGCACAGGGCACAAGGAGGTATGCACAGGACAAAGGGAGGTATACACAGGACACAGGGAGGTATGTAATAGACACAGGGAGGTATGTAATAGACACAGGGAGTCATGCACAGGACACAGGGAGGCATGCACAGGACAAAGGGAGGTATGCACAGGACACAGGGAGGTATGTAATAGACACAGGGAGGTATGCACAGGACACAGGGAGGCATGCACAGGACACAGGGAGGTATGCACGGGGCACAGGGAAGTATGCACAGGACACAGGGAGGTATGCACGGGTCACAGGGAGGTATGCACAGGATACAGGGAGGTATGCACAGGACACAGGGAGGTATGCACAGGACACAGGGAAGTATGCACAGGACACAGGGAAGTATGCACAGGACACAGGGAGGTATGCACAGGACACAGGGAAGTATGCACAGGGCACAAGGAAGTATGCACAGGACACAGGGAGGCATGCACGGGACACAGGGAGGTATACACGGGGCACAGGGAAGTATGTACAGGACACAGGGAGGTATGCACGGGTCACAGGGAGGCATGCACAGGACACAGGGAGGTATGCACAGGACACAGGGAAGTATGCACAGGACACAGGGAGGTATGCACAGGACACAGGGAAGTATGCACAGGGCACAGGGAAGTATGCACAGGACACAGGGAGGCATGCACAGGACACAGGGAGGCATGCACGGGACACAAGGAGGTATGCACGGGACACAGGGAGGTATGCACGGGGCACAGGGAAGTATGCACAGGACACAGGGAGGTATGCACGGGTCACAGGGAGGCATGCACAGGACACAGGGAGGTATGCACAGGACAGAGGGAGGCATGCACAGGACACAGGGAAGTATGCAAAGGGCACAGGGAAGTATGCACAGGACACAGGGAGGTATGCACAGGACACAGGGAAGTATGCACAGGGCACAGGGAAGTATGCACAGGACACAGGGAGGTATGCACAGGACACAGGGAGATATACACAGGACACAGGGAGGTATGTAATAGACACAGGGAGGTATGCACAGGACACAGGGAGGCATGCACAGGACACAGGGAGGTATGCACAGGACACAGGGAGGTATGCACAGGACACAGGGAAGTATGCACAGGACACAGGGAGGTATGCACAGGACACAGGGAGGTATGCACAGGACACAGGGAAGTATGCACAGGACACAGGGAGGTATGCACAGGACACAGGGAAGTATGCACAGGGCACAGGGAGGTATGCACAGGACAAAGGGAGGTATACACAGGACACAGGGAGGTATGTAATAGACACAGGGAGGTATGTAATAGACACAGGGAGGTATGCACAGGACACAGGGAGTCATGCACAGGACACAGGGAGGCATGCACAGGACAAAGGGAGGTATGCACAGGACACAGGGAGGTATGTAATAGACACAGGGAGGTATGCACAGGACACAGGGAGGCATGCACAGGACACAGGGAGGTATGCACGCGGCACAGAGAAGTATGCACAGGACACAGGGAGGTATGCACGGGTCACAGGGAGGTATGCACAGGATACAGGGAGGTATGCACAGGACACAGGGAGGTATGCACAGGACACAGGGAAGTATGCACAGGACACAGGGAAGTATGCACAGGACACAGGGAGGTATGCACAGGACACAGGGAAGTATGCACAGGGCACAGGGAAGTATGCACAGGACACCGGGAGGCATGCACGGGACACAGGGAGGTATGCACGTGGCACAGGGAAGTATGTACAGGACACAGGGAGGTATGCACGGGTCACAGGGAGGCATGCACAGGACACAGGGAGGTATGCACAGGACACAGGGAAGTATGCACAGGACACAGGGAGGTATGCACAGGACACAGGGAAGTATGCACAGGGCACAGGGAAGTATGCACAGGACACAGGGAGGCATGCACAGAACACAAGGAGGTATGCACGGGACACAGGGAGGTATGCACAGGACACAGGGAAGTATGCACAGGACACAGGGAGGTATGCACAGGACACAGGGAAGTATGCACAGGGCACAGGGAAGTATGCACAGGACACAGGGAGGTATGTACAGGACACAAGGAGGTATGCACGGGACACAGGGAGGTATGCACGGGGCACAGGGAAGTATGCACAGGACACAGGGAGGTATGCACGGGTCACAGGGAGGCATGCACAGGACACAGGGAGGTATGCACAGGACACAGGGAGGTATGCACAGGACAGAGGGAGGCATGCACAGGACACAGGGAAGTATGCAAAGGGCACAGGGAAGTATGCACAGGACACAGGGAGGTATGCACAGGACACAGGGAAGTATGCACAGGACACAGGGAGGTATGCACAGGACACAGGGAGGTATACACAGGACACAGGGAGGTATGTAATAGACACAGGGAGGTATGCACAGGACACAGGGAGGCATGCACAGGACACAGGGAGGTATGCACAGGACACAGGGAGGTATGCACAGGACACAGGGAGGAATACACAGGACACAGGGAGGCATGCACAGGACACAGGGAAGTATGCAATAGACACAGGGAGGTATGCACGGGACACAGGGAGGCATACAGCTGCAGATGGGCATTGTTGACCCTCTTTTTCCACTTACAGTATCTGCTGCATTTCTCACCCTCGGCTTATACTCGGGTCCAGTTTTTTTGTGGTAAATTAGGGGCCTCGGCTTATATTCGGATCGACCTATACTCGAGAATATACGGTATGTGGTTTTTGTTCGGTAAATTCCATTTATTCCAAAATCAAATGTTAAAGGAGAAGCCCAGCCTGAGCTCGTTTGGCTGGGCTTCTCCTATGGATCATAGGAGTGTAATCTGTTTTGCTCTCCTGTGACCCGTTTTCAGCAGAGAGAGGTCTGAGGTCCACTCTCTGCTGATGTCATGGATATCAGTCCAGGCACCGTGTCATGCCGACAATAAAGTCTGGATCTGCCAGGTGCCCGGACTGATACTTGTCTCAGCCTCTCAGCGAGCCGCCGGAACGGCCGCACCCCGCCCCTCCACAGCTCAGCAAGCCCCTCCAGTGAGCAGAGAGGAGAGCTGCTGATTGCCAGTCAGCAGCTCTCTGTTCGGGGAGGTGAGAGAACCGAGCCATCAGTGGTGTTCGTTCGATTGGTTCTCAGTGCAGAGGCGCCAGCGGACCCATGCTGCATCCACCTAAGTATGATGGGGGGAAAAAAACCCCAAACCCATCCTCTTAATAGTAAATGAAAAACAAATGTTCTGAGAATTTTTTTACAAAATTGACGTAACTCCCTTCCAAAAGTCATCTTGCAGAACAGGAATTTCCTCTGTAAGTCTAATTTCACCTTTCAGTTGCGTGGAATTTCCGAAAAAAGCCAACTTGCAGTAAACAGCGCAAGCGGGTGAATGTCTATTCACAACTTGTCAGAACTACAGCTTGCCAAACATTTACCAGCAGCCATCCACTATACAGGGCGAAACGTGTGCACTATCCAATGTACACTATATTACCAAAAGTATTGGGACGCCTGCCTTTACACATGATCTTTATTGGCATCCCAGTCTTATGCCCCGTACACACGATAGGATTTCACCCCAAAAACCTGTGCACGGGACACAGGGAGGTATGCACAGGACACAGGGAGGTATGCACAGGACACAGGGAAGTATGCACAGGACACAGGGAAGTATGAACAGGACACAGGGAGGTATGCACAGGACACAGGGAGGTATGCACAGGACACAGGGAAGTATGCACAGGACACAGGGAGGTATGCACAGGACACAGGGAAGTATGCACAGGGCACAGGGAGGTATGCACAGGACAAAGGGAGGTATACACAGGACACAGGGAGGTATGTAATAGACACAGGGAGGTATGCACAGGACACAGGGAGTCATGCACAGGACACAGGGAGGCATGCACAGGACAAAGGGAGGTATGCACAGGACACAGGGAGGTATGTAATAGACACAGGGAGGTATGCACAGGACACAGGGAAGCATGCACAGGACACAGGGAGGTATGCACGCGGCACAGAGAAGTATGCACAGGACACGGAGGTATGCACGGGTCACAGGGAGGTATGCACAGGATACAGGGAGGTATGCACAGGACACAGGGAGGTATGCACAGGACACAAGGAAGTATGCACAGGACACAGGGAAGTATGCACAGGACACAGGGAGGTATGCACAGGACACAGGAAGTATGCACAGGGCACAGGGAAGTATGCACAGGACACCGGGAGGCATGCACGGGACACAGGGAGGTATGCACGTGGCACAGGGAAGTATGTACAGGACACAGGGAGGTATGCACGGGTCACAGGGAGGCATGCACAGGACACAGGGAGGTATGCACAGGACACAGGGAAGTATGCACAGGACACAGGGAAGTATGCACAGGGCACAGGGAAGTATGCACAGGACACAGGGAGGCATGCACAGGACAAAGGGAGGTATGTACAGGACACAAGGAGGTATGCACGGGACACAGGGAGGTATGCACGGGGCACAGGGAAGTATGCACAGGACACAGGGAGGTATGCACGGGTCACAGGGAGGCATGCACAGGACATAGGGAGGTATGCACAGGACACAGGGAGGTATGCACAGGACAGAGGGAGGCATGCACAGGACACAGGGAAGTATGCAAAGGGCACAGGGAAGTATGCACAGGACACAGGGAGGTATGCACAGGACACAGGGAAGTATGCAAAGGACACAGGGAGGTATGCACAGGACACAGGGAGGTATACACAGGACACAGGGAGGTATGTAATAGACACAGGGAGGTATGCACAGGACACAGGGAGGCATGCACAGGACACAGGGAGGTATGCACAGGACACAGGGAGGTATGCACAGGACACAGGGAGGTATGCACAGGACACAGGGAGGAATACACAGGACACAGGGAGGCATGCACAGGACACAGGGAAGTATGCAATAGACACAGGGAGGTATGCACGGGACACAGGGAGGCATACAGCTGCAGATGGGCATTGTTGGCCCTCTTTTTCCACTTACAGTATCTGCTGCATTTCTCACCCTCGGCTTATACTCGGGTCCAGTTTTTTTGTGGTAAATTAGGGGCCTCGGCTTATATTCGGATCGACCTATACTCGAGAATATACGGTATGTGGTTTTTGTTCGGTAAATTCCATTTATTCCAAAATCAAATGTTAAAGGAGAAGCCCAGCCTGAGCTCGTTTGGCTGGGCTTCTCCTATGGATCATAGGAGTGTAATCTGTTTTGCTCTCCTGTGACCCGTTTTCAGCAGAGAGAGGTCTGAGGTCCACTCTCTGCTGATGTCATGGATATCAGTCCAGGCACCGTGTCATGCCGACAATAAAGTCTGGATCTGCCAGGTGCCCGGACTGATACTTGTCTCAGCCTCTCAGCGAGCCGCCGGAACGGCCGCACCCCGCCCCTCCACAGCTCAGCAAGCCCCTCCAGTGAGCAGAGAGGAGAGCTGCTGATTGCCAGTCAGCAGCTCTCTGTTCGGGGAGGTGAGAGAACCGAGCCATCAGTGGTGTTCGTTCGATTGGTTCTCAGTGCAGAGGCGCCAGGGGACCCATGCTGCATCCACCTAAGTATGATGGGGGGAAAAAAAACCCCAAACCCATCCTCTTAATAGTAAATGAAAAACAAATGTTCTGAGAATTTTTGTACAAAATTGATGTAACTCCCTTCCAAAAGTCATCTTGCAGAACAGGAATTTCCTCTGTAAGTCTAATTTCACCTTTCAGTTGCGTGGAAATTCCGAAAAAAGCCAACTTGCAGTAAACAGCGCAAGCGGGTGAATGTCTATTCACAACTTGTCAGAACTACAGCTTGCCAAACATTTACCAGCAGCCATCCACTATACAGGGCGAAACGTGTGCACTATCCAATGTACACTATATTACCAAAAGTATTGGGACGCCTGCCTTTACACATGATCTTTATTGGCATCCCAGTCTTATGCCCCGTACACACGATAGGATTTCACCCCAAAAACCCGTGCACGGGACACAGGGAGGTATGCACGGGACACAGGGAGGTATGCACAGGACACAGGGAAGTATGCACAGGACACAGGGAAGTATGCTCAGGACACAGGGAGGTATGCACAGGACACAGGGAGGTATGCACAGGACACAGGGAGGTATGCACAGGACACAGGGAAGTATGCACAGGGCACAGGGAGGCATGCACAGGACACAGGGAGGCATGCACAGGACAAAGGGAGGTATACACAGGACACAGGGAGGTATGTAATAGACACAGGGAGGTATGCACAGGACACAGGGAGGCATGCACAGGACACAGGGAGGTATGCACAGGACACAGGGAGGTATGCACAGGACACAGGGAAGTATGCACAGGACACAGGGAAGTATGCACAGGACACAGGGAGGTATGCACAGGACACAGGGAAGTATGCACAGGGCACAGGGAGGTATGCACAGGACACAGGGAGGTATACACAGGACACAGGGAGGTATGTAATAGACACAGGGAGGTATGCACAGGACAAAGGGAGGTATACACAGGACACAGGGAGGTATGTAATAGACACAGGGAGGTATGCACAGGACACAGGGAGGCATGCACAGGACACAGGGAGGCATGCACAGGACACAGGGAGGTATGTAATAGACACAGGGAGGTATGCACAGGACACAGGGAGGTATGCACAGGACACAGGGAGGTATGTAATAGACACAGGGAGGTATGCACAGGACACAGGGAGGTATGTAATAGACACAGGGAGGTATGCACAGGACACATGGAGGTATGCACGGGGCACAGGGAAGTATGCACAGGACACAGGGAGGTATGCACGGGTCACAGGGAGGTATGCACAGGATACAGGGAGGTATGCACAGGACACAGGGAGGTATGCACAGGACACAGGGAAGTATGCACAGGACACAGGGAAGTATGCACAGGACACAGGGAGGTATGCACAGGGCACAGGGAAGTATGCACAGGACACAGGGAGGAATGCACGGGACACAGGGAGGTATGCATAGGGCACAAGGAAGTATGCACAGGACACAGGGAGGTATGCACGGGTCACAGGGAGGCATGCACAGGACACAGGGAGGTATGCACAGGACACAAGGAAGTATGCACAGGACACAGGGAAGTATGCACAGGACACAGGGAGGTATGCACAGGACACAGGGAAGTATGCACAGGGCACAGGGAAGTATGCACAGGACACAGGGAGGCATGCACAGGACAAAGGGAGGTATGTACAGGACACAGGGAGGCATGCACGGGGCACAGGGAGGTATGCACGGGACACAGGGAGGTATGCACGGGGCACAGGGAAGTATGCACAGGACACAGGGAGGTATGCACGGGTCACAGGGAGGCATGCACAGGACACAGGGAGGTATGCACAGGACACAGGGAGGTATGCACAGGACAGAGGGAGGCATGCACAGGACACAGGGAAGTATGCAAAGGGCACAGGGAAGTATGCACAGGACACAGGGAGGTATGCACAGGACACAGGGAAGTATGCACAGGGCACAGGGAAGTATGCACAGGACACAGGGAGGTATGCACAGGACACAGGGAGGCATACACAGGACACAGGGAGGTATGTAATAGACACAGGGAGGTATGCACAGGACACAGGGAGGTATGCACAGGACACAGGGAGGTATACACAGGACACAGGGAGGAATACACAGGACACAGGGAGGCATGCACAGGACACAGGGAAGTATGCAATAGACACAGGGAGGTATGCACCGGACACAGGGAGGTATGCACAGGACACAGGGAAGTATGCACAGGACACAGGGAAGTATGCACAGGACACAGGGAGGTATGCACAGGGCACAGGGAAGTATGCACAGGACACAGGGAGGAATGCACGGGACACAGGGAGGTATGCACAGGGCACAAGGAAGTATGCACAGGACACAGGGAGGTATGCACGGGTCACAGGGAGGCATGCACAGGACACAGGGAGGTATGCACAGGACACAGGGAAGTATGCACAGGACACAGGGAAGTATGCACAGGACACAGGGAGGTATGCACAGGACACAGGGAAGTATGCACAGGACACAGGGAGGCATGCACAGGACAAAGGGAGGTATGTACAGGACACAGGGAGGCATGCACGGGGCACAGGGAGGTATGCACGGGACACAGGGAGATATGCACGGGGCACAGGGAAGTATGCACAGGACACAGGGAGGTATGCACGGGTCACAGGGAGGCATGCACAGGACACAGGGAGGTATGCACAGGACACAGGGAGGTATGCACAGGACAGAGGGAGGCATGCACAGGACACAGGGAAGTATGCAAAGGGCACAGGGAAGTATGCACAGGACACAGGGAGGTATGCACAGGACACAGGGAAGTATGCACAGGGCACAGGGAAGTATGCACAGGACACAGGGAGGTATGCACAGGACACAGGGAGGCATACACAGGACACAGGGAGGTATGTAATAGACACAGGGAGGTATGCACAGGACACAGGGAGGTATGCACAGGACACAGGGAGGAATACACAGGACACAGGGAGGCATGCACAGGACACAGGGAAGTATGCAATAGACACAGGGAGGTATGCACGGGACACAGGGAGGCATACAGCTGCAGATGGGCATTGTTGACTCTCTTTTTCCACTTACAGTATCTGCTGCATTTCTCACCCTCGGCTTATACTCGGGTCCAGTTTTTTTGTGGTAAATTAGGGGCCTCAGCTTATATTCGGATCGACCTATACTCGAGAATATACGGTATGTGGTTTTTGTTCGGTAAATTCCATTTATTCCAAAATCAAATGTTAAAGGAGAAGCACAGCCTGAGCTCGTTTTTCTGGGCTTCTCCTATGGATCATAGGAGTGTAATCTGTTTTGCTCTCCTGTGACCCGTTTTCAGCAGAGAGAGGTCTGAGGTCCACTCTCTGCTGATGTCATGGATATCAGTCCAGGCACCGTGTCATGCCGACAATAAAGTCTGGATCTGCCAGGTGCCCGGACTGATACTTGTCTCAGCCTCTCAGCGAGCCGCCGGAACGGCCGCACCCTGCCCCTTCACAGCTCTGCAAGCCCCTCCAGTGAGCAGAGAGGAGAGCTGCTGATTGCCAGTCAGCAGCTCTCCATTCGGGGAGGTGAGAGAACCGAGCCATCGGTGGTGTTCGTTCGATTGGTTCTCAGTGCAGAGGCACCAGGGGACCCATGCTGCATCCACCTAAGTATGATGGGGGAAAAAAAATCCCAAACCCATCCTCTTAATAGTAAATGAAAAACAAATGTTCTGAGAATTTTTTTACAAAATTGACGTAACTCCCTTCCAAAAGTCATCTTGCAGAACAGGAATTTCCTCTGTAAGTCTAATTTCACCATTCAGTTGCGTGGAAATTCCGAAAAAAGCCAACTTGCAGTAAACAGCGCAAGCGGGTGAATGTCTATTCACAACTTGTCAGAACTACAGCTTGCCAAACATTTACCAGCAGCCATCCACTATACAGGGCGAAACATGTGCACTATCCAATGTACACTATATTGTAAAGCGCTGCGTAAACTGTTGGCGCTATATAAATCCTGAATAATAATAATAATAATAATAAAAGTATTGGGACGCCTGCCTTTACACATGATCTTTATTTTCATCCCAGTCTTATGCCCCGTACACACGATAGGATTTCACCCCAAAAACCCGTGCACGTGACACAGGGAGGTATGCACAGGACACAGGGAGGTATGCACAGGACACAGGGAGGTATGCACAGGACACAGGGAGGTATGCACAGGACACAGGGAGGTATGCACAGGACACAGGGAAGTATGCACAGGACACAGGGAAGTATGCACAGGACACAGGGAGGTATGCACAGGACACAGGGAAGTATGCACAGGGCACAGGGAAGTATGCACAGGACACAGGGAGGTATGCACAGGACACAGGGAGGTATGCACAGGACACAGGGAAGTATGCACAGGACACAGGGAGGTATGTAATAGACACAGGGAGGTATGCACAGGACACAGGGAGGCATGCACAGGACACAGGGAGGCATGCACAGGACACAGGGAGGTATGTAATAGACACAGGGAGGTATGCACAGGACACAGGGAGGTATGCACAGGACACAGGGAAGTATGCACAGGACACAGGGAAGTATGCACAGGACACAGGGAGGTATGCACAGGACACAGGGAAGTATGCACAGGACACAGGGAAGTATGCACAGGACACAGGGAGGTATGCACAGGACACAGGGAGGTATGCACAGGACACAGGGAAGTATGCACAGGACACAGGGAGGTATGTAATAGACACAGGGAGGTATGCACAGGACACAGGGAGGCATGCACAGGACACAGGGAGGCATGCACAGGACACAGGGAGGTATGTAATAGACACAGGGAGGTATGCACAGGACACAGGGAGGTATGTAATAGACACAGGGAGGTATGCACAGGACACAGGGAGGTATGTAATAGACACAGGGAGGTATGCACAGGACACAGGGAGGTATGCACGGGTCACAGGGAGGTATGCACAGGATACAGGGAGGTATGCACAGGACACAGGGAGGTATGCACAGGACACAGGGAAGTATGCACAGGACACAGGGAAGTATGCACAGGACACAGGGAGGTATGCACGGGGCACAGGGAAGTATGCACAGGACACAGGGAGGTATGCACGGGTCACAGGGAGGCATGCACAAGACACAGGGAAGTATGCACAGGACACAGGGAGGTATGCACAGGACACAGGGAAGTATGCACAGGGCACAGGGAAGTATGCACAGGACACAGGGAGGCATGCACAGGACAAAGGGAGGTATGTACAGGACACAGGGAGGTATGCACGGGGCACAGGGAGGTATGCACGGGGCACAGGGAGGTATGCACGGGACACAGGGAGGTATGCACGGGGCACAGGGAAGTATGCACAGGACACAGGGAGGTATGCACGGGTCACAGGGAGGCATGCACAGGACACAGGGAGGTATGCACAGGACACAGGGAGGTATGCACAGGACAGAGGGAGGCATGCACAGGACACAGGGAAGTATGCAAAGGGCACAGGGAAGTATGCACAGGACACAGGGAGGTATGCACAGGGCACAGGGAAGTATGCACAGGACACAGGGAGGTATGTAATAGACACAGGGAGGTATGCACAGGACACAGGGAGGTATGCACAGGACACAGGGAGGTATGCACAGGACACAGGGAGGAATACACAGGACACAGGGAGGCATGCACAGGACACAGGGAAGTATGCAATAGACACAGGGAGGTATGCATGGGACACAGGGAGGCATACAGCTGCAGATGGGCATTGTTGACCCTCTTTTTCCACTTACAGTATCTGCTGCATTTCTCACATTTCAGTTGCGTGGAAATTCCGAAAAAAGCCAACTTGCAGTAAACAGCGCAAGCGGGTGAATGTCTATTCACAACTTGTCAGAACTACAGCTTGCCAAACATTTCCCAGCAGCCATCCACTATACAGGGCGAAACGTGTGCACTATCCAATGTACACTATATTACCAAAAGTATTGGGACGCCTGCCTTTACACATGATCTTTATTGGCATCCCAGTCTTATGCCCCGTACACACGATAGGATTTTCCAACAACAAAATCCATTTTTTTCCAACAGATGTTAGCTCAAACTTGTCTTGCATACACACGGTCACACAAAGTTGGTCGGAAATTCCAAACGTCAAGAACGCGGTGACGTACAACACGTACAACGAGCCGAGAAAAATGAAGTTCAATAGCCAGTGCTGCTCTTCTGCTTGATTCCAAGCATGCGTGGCACTTTGTGCATCGGAATTGTGCGCACACGATCAGAATTTCCGATAACGGATTTTGTTGTCGGAAAATTTGAGAACCAGATCTCAAATTTTGTGTGACAGAAATTCCTATGGAAAATGTGTGATGGAGCCTACACACGGTCGGAATTTCCGACAACAAGGTCCTATCACACATTTTCCATCGGAAAATCCTATCGTGTGTACATGGCATTAGTCAGTAGGGTTCAATATTGAATTTGCCCAATCTTTGCACCTATAACAGCTTCCGTTCTTCTGGGAAGGCCTTCCACAAGGTTTAGGAGTGTGGTTATGGGAATGTTTGACCATTCTTCCAGAAGCACATTTGTGAGGTCAGGCACTGATGTTGGACGAGAAGGCCTGGCTCACAGTCCCCGCTCTAACTCATCCCAAAGTCGTTCTTTCAGGCTGAGGTCAGGACTCTGTGCAGGCCATTCAAGTTCCTCACCCCAAACTCGCTCTTCCATGTTTTTGTGGATCTTGCTTTGTGCACTGGTCCAAATCATTTGGTGGAGGGGGGATTATGGTGTGGGATTGTTTTTTAGGGATTGGGCTTGGCCCCTTAGTTCCAGTAAAGGGAACTCTTAAGGTGTCAGCATACCAAGACAATTTGGACAATATCATGCTACCAACTCTGTGGGAATAGTTTGTGGTTGGTCCCTTTCTGGTCCAATATGACTGCGCACCAGTACACAAAGCAAAGTCTATAAAGACATGGATGAGCGAGTTTGGGGTGAAGGAACTTGACTAGCCTGCACAGAGTCCTGACCTCAACCTGATAGAACACCTTTGGGGTGAATTAGAGTGGAGACTGCAAGCCAGGCCTTCTTGTCCACATCAGTGCCTGACCTCACAAATGCGCTTCTGGAAGAATGGTCAAACATTCCCATAGACACTCTCCTAAACCTTGTGGACAGCCTTCCCAGAAGAGTTGAAGCTGTTATAGCTGCAAAGGGTGGCCCAACTCAATATTGAACCCTACGGACTAAGACTGGGATAGTTCATGTGCGTGTAAAGGCGGGCGTCCCAATACTTTTGGTAATATAGTGTATGTGCTTCTCTTCATTTGCATTGCATTTAGGCACCTTTGACTTTTTCACTTTGCTAGTAAATGTACTATATGTCTGTGCCTGGATAAATATAATTGGCAGTAATATGGTAAGCAATATACAGCAGAGAGCAAAATAGAAGAGTCTGGATGGCCGTGAAAAAAAGCACCTTTATTGTGATAAAAGACCCAGGTCACATGAAAAATGGATACGCGGGACAGCTGTTAGCTAACGCGTTTCACATCAACGGATGCTTACTCATAGCTAAGTAGAAGGTTATCACAGCATAGACATATAACAGGTAAGTAATTAAAAACATATGTAACGCCTGACAGTTTTCATTAAACACTAAGCCAAGCAGTGAAACACACACCCCATGCTCATTACAAGTGTTAACCCTCTGGTGCCCTGACAACAACAAATATGAAAATAAAAATAAATAATAAAAAATAAAAATAAAAACACAAGCGATTAGACTGAACAACATTGTTAGCATATATGATAGTTGTCTGAACAGTCGCAAAAAAATCAGCACACTGCCTGGGATAAATGTCAAATAAACCACATGTGATGGTGTGTTGATGTAACCATTATAAATTACACGTATCAAAATGAAAAGAGGAAAAAAAAAGGAAAAAATAGAAATATGAAAACTGAAAAAAACACACACATCAAAAAGTGTGACCAGATGTATATACATGCATACACTATGTGGGACAATACTAAATGCCAAAAGTGCTGAAAAGAAGCGTACCTCACTCACGTTTCATTGGGCCCTTTCAAAAAAATGTTAAAATGATGACAATAAGGTTGGAAAAATTACAGAGGCAAATAGCCAAGAATTTTTATTCTGGCCTGAGGCTCTGTTTCCACTAGTGCGACTTTTCATGCGACTTGGGACTGAAAAGTCGCATGACAAATTGTATCCCATGATTTCCAATGAGTACCGTTCATATCTGTGCGACTTCAAGTCGCAGCAACTTCAAAGTAGTCCCTGCACTACTTTGGTCCCACTTTGATGCGACTTGAGGTCCATAGATACAGGCATTGCTTCAAATCGCGGTAAAAAGTCGCGGTAAAATCGCGGTAAAAAATCGCGGCAAAATCGCGCGACTTTGGGGACGCAATAGTGGAAACATAGCCTTAAGGACCACATACCAGCAGTAATGTAAAAGAGATTCTTTTGTATAAGTGTGTAACATTGTAATTTATAAACTAACTAAGCCACAATATTGATATCGTTAAATGGCTATTATGAGTAAAAATAAAACAAAATTAGAAAACCAAAACATATACTAATGGGAAATAATGTCATAATTCATGTTCAATACTGAAGAAAAAAACAAAATCCAAGGATCAGTCTCAGTCCACACAATGGGTAGTTCCAAAGGGTTAAAGACCTCACTAAGGCCCCTTTCACACTGGGGCGGTGGGGGCGTCGGCGGTAAAACAGCGCTATTTTTAGCGCTGTTTTACCGTCATTTTTGCGGCTGTATTCGGCCGCTAGCGGTGCGGTTTTAACCCCCGCTGGCAGCCGAAAAAGGGTTAAAACCGGTCGCATAGCGCGGCTATAGCCGCGGTATAGCCGCGCTGCCCCATTGATTTCAATGGGCAGGAGCGGTGAAGGAGCGGTGAATACACCGCTCCTTCACCGCTCCAAAGATGCTGCTTGCAGGAGTTTTTTTCTCCTCCTGCCAGCGCACCGCTTCAGTGTGAAAGCCCTCGGGCTTTCACACTGAACAAACAGCAGCGGCTGTTTTGGGTCGGTTTGCAGGCGGTATTTTTAGCTCAATAACGCCTGCAAACCGCCCCAGTGTGAAAGGGGCCTTAGTGTGCCGCAGCATATGATTCCAACGCTAAAAGCGAGAAGTCTCACTCCATGTGCTGCAATGCTCAGCTCGCTGAAAGCTAACCATTTAAACCAATACTATGTTGTGAAAAACCCACAACAGTATTGGTTAAAGTATGTAAACCAGAAAGAAACAAAAGCACAATATCTGGGCAAAGGTGTAGCCCACAATGATTATGACATAAAAATCAACAACATATCCATAAAATTAACAATCTGATGTAGGATACGTATACTGCTTCGGGCATATGTTATGATACTCGAAAAAAATCTTGATTCAAATACTAAGCAACACTGGAAAAGAAGTGGTCTCGCTCCGAGCGCTGCAGCGCTGACATACCGGCAATGTTTAATATAAGCCAAAATAATATTGTAAAAAGATCCTACAAAACTTTAATGCCCCGTACACACGGTCGGACTTTGTTCGGACATTCCGACAACAAAATCCATGGATTTTTTCCGACGGATGTTGGCTCAAACTTGACTTGCATACACACGGTCACACAAAGTTGTCGGAAAATCCGATCGTTCTGAACGCGGTGACGTAAAACACGTACGTCGGGACTATAAATGGGGCAGTGGCCAATAGCTTTCATCTCTTTATTTATTCTGAGCATGCGTGGCACTTTGTGCGTCGGATTTGTGTACACACGATCGGAATTTCCGACAACAGATTTTGTTGTCGGAAAATTTTATATCCTGCTCTCAAACTTTGTGTGTCGGAAAATCCGATGGAAAATGTGTGATGGAGCCCACACACGGTCGGAATTTCCGACAACAAGGTCCTATCACACATTTTCCGTCGGAAAATCTGACCGTGTGTACAGGGCATTAGACTTGTAACGAATGTTGACGAGGGACCATAATCCCTAAAAGATACAGGGAAAAGGATCTCTCTCCGCATATTACAGTGTTCGGTCATTAAAGACATCCAGACTTAAAATGATAAACTTATTGGTGGAAGCTGCTAGAATATATATATAAATAAATATTAATCCGGCTAGTAGTCTTTAGAGTGCAATATACAGTCAGGGCCATCTTTATTATTGATTGGACCCTGGGCAAAAATTTTCTTGCCCCCCCCCATTCAATTTCACTCTCCACCTGCTCGGAAACATACAATAAATAGCAACTAGACTTAAAATCAGTTTAATGTATCAGATCAGGCAGCAAATGCGATTGGTTGCCAGCGGTTACAGCATATCATTACTGCTTACTGACTGGTTGCTAGAGATTACAGCACACATTATGGCTCACTGATTAGTTGCTAGAGGTTACAGCACATGATTTCTGCTTGTTAATTGGTTGCTAGAGATTACAGTACAGTATTACTGCTTACTGATTGGCAGCTCATCATCTGCTCACTGCAGGGGGGGCATGATATACATATAAATGCCGCCTTTATCTACAAAACAATGCCGCCGGCCGCAGCTATTTACTTATGCCTCCACTATTTACATACGAATGCCGGTTATTTACATGTAAACACAGGGTCTGCAGGTGAGTCATCTGTACACAACAATAAGGCAGAGCTGGGCAGCATTAGTACCAGCACTTCACACTGAGATATTGGGACACAGCACAGGACTAAAACTTCAAAGAACAAGGGAATTAAAACTGGAATAGTTGGCAAGTATGAGGCAGCTGCTTTGGGCCCCACAACAATGACAGGGCCCAGGGCAGCTGCCCCTTTTGCCCTGCCTTAAAGACGGCCCTGTATACAGTACCTAGAAAAAGTATTCACACCCCTTGAAATCTTCCACATTTTGTCATGTTACAACCAAAAACACATTTTATGTGGTAGACCAACACAAATTGGCGCATAATTGTGAAGCGGAAGGAAAATAATAAATGGTTTTCAACATTTTTTACAAATAAATATCTGAAAAGTGTGGTGTGCATTTGTATTCAGCCCTCTTTACTCTGATACCCCTAATGCAGCGTACACACGGTCGGACTTTTCGACCGGACTGGTCCGACGGACCGAGTCCGGCGGACAATCCGATCCTGTGTGGGCTTCATCGGACCTTCAGCGGACTTTTCAAGTCGAAAATCTGACAGACTTTAGATTTGGAAGATGCTTCAAATCTTTATGTCGTAACTCCGCCGGACCCAGAAATACGCTCGTCTGTATGCTAGTCCGACGGACAAAAATCCACGCTAGAGCAGCTATTGGCTACTGGCTATCAACTTCTTTATTTTAGTCCGGTGTACGTCATCACGTACGAATCCGTCGGACTTTGATGTGATCGTGTGTAGGTTTGTTAGAGAACCTTTGTGAACAAACAGCATCATGAAGGCCAAGGAACACATCAGACAGCTCAGGGATAAAGTTGTGGAGAAGTTTAAAGCAAGGTTAGGTTATAAAACAATATCCCAAGCTTTGAACATTTCACAGAGCACTGCTCAATCCATCATCCAAAAATGGAAAGAGTATGGCACAACTGGAAACCTAACAAGACATGGCCGTCCACCTAAACTGACAGGCCGGGCAAGGAGAGCATTAATCAGAGAAGCAGCCAATAAGCCCATGGTAACTCTGGAGGAGCTGCAGAGATCCACAGCTCAGGTGGGAGAATCTGTCCACAGAACAACTATTAGTCGTGCACTCCACAAATCTGACCTTTATTGAAGAGTGGTAAGAAGAAAGCCATTGTTTAAAGAAAGCCATAAGAAGTCCTGTTTGCAGTTTGCAAGAAGCCATGCGGGGGACACAGCAAACATGTGGAAGAAGGTGCTCTGGTCAGATGAGACCAAAATTGAACTTTTTGGCCTAAAGGCAAAGCGCTATGTGTGACGGAAAACTAACACTGCACATCACCCTGAACACACCATCCCCACTGTGAAACATGGTGGTGGCAGCATCATGTTGTGGGGATGCTTTTCTTCAGCAGGGACAGGGAAGCTGGTCAGAGTTGATGGGAAGATGAATGGAACCAGTTACAGGGAAATCTTAGAAGGAAACCTGTTATGCCGCGTACACACAATCGGAAATTCGGCCAGCAAAAGACCGATGAGAGCTTCTTGTCAGAAAATGCGACCGTGGGTATGCTCCATCAGACTTTTGCTGGCCGAATTCCAGCCAGCAAAAGATTGTGAACATGTTCTTAATTTTTTGGTCGGAAAAAGTTCCTATCCGAAAATGCGATCATCTGTAGCAATTCCGAAGCGCAAAATTCCTACGCATGCTCGGAAACAATTCGACGCATGCTCGGAAGCATTGAACGTCATTTCCTCGGCTTATTGTAGTGTTGTACGTCACCGCGTTCTTGATGGTCGTAAGTTCAGCAAACTTTTGCATGACCGTGTGTATGCAAGGCAAACTTGAGCGGAATCCCGTCGGAAAGGCCTTCATATCTGTTTCCGATGAGAATTCCGATCGTGTGTACGCGGCATTAGAATCTGCAAAAAACTTGAGACTGGGGTTGAGGTTCGCCTTCCAGCAGGACAACGACCCTAAACATACAGCCAGAGCTACAATGGAATGGTTTAGATCAAAGCTTATTCATGTGTTAGAATGGCACAGTCAAAGTCCAGACCTAAGTCCAATTGAGAATCTGTGGCAAGACTTGAAAATTGCTGTTCACAGACGCTCTCCATCTAATCTGACAGAGTTTAAACTATTCTGCAAAGAAGAATGGGCAAAAATGTCACTCTTCAGATTTGCAAAGCTGGTAGAGACAAACCCAAAAAGATTTGCAGCTGTAATTACAGTGAAAGGTGGTTCTACAAAGTATTGACTCCGGGGGGCTGAATACAAATGTGCCCCACACTTTTCACATATTTATTTGTAAGAAATATTGAAAACCATTTATTATTTTTCTTCCACTTCGCAATTATGTGCCACTTTGTGTTGGTCTATCACATAAAATTGCAATAAAATATATTTATGTTTTTGGTTGTAACATGACAAAATGTGGAAAATTTCAAGGGGTATGAATACTTTTTTCAAGGCACTGTATGTATAAAATCCAGCACTAAAAAACACAAAAAACTAAATAAATATACCACAAATAAACTATGATTATATAACAATTGAAAGCAGCTCACAACTAATCGTGCAATCGCCACATTGATATGTCAAATATATACAAGAATACAGGTGAAGCGCTTCCCACAGTAGCTTTATCTCTAAAGACTCAAGGGCTGAGAAAGCCAAGCACTGCACAACTCAATCAGACAAGCAATGATGTCATCATGCTGGGAGGAGCCAGTATGCCATTTTCTTAAGTACTGTCATACATGCTGTTTGTATATGAGAATTTACTTTTTTTTTGTTGTGAGTGCATTTTTATTTAATTTTTTAAATAAAAAAAATAGTTGCAGTCTGCACTATTGAGTCTTTGCTTTGTGTCTTTCCATGCCATGTTATCCACGAGAGACTAGTGGCCATACTTTAAGGAGGATCCAAATGCAAGCTGTCTAATTAAAACTAAAGCTTATTTGACATTATTGCAGTGGGGTCCATCAAAAAAGGTGAGAAGATATCCATAAGTGGCCACTTTTCTAGGTACAGCTTGCTAGTACCAGGTTGGTCCCCCTTTTGCCTTCAGAACTGCTTTAATTCTTGGTGACATAGATTCAACAAGGTGTTGGAAACGTTCCTCAGAGATTTTGGTCCATATTTACATGATAGCATCACGCAGTTGCTGCAGATTTGTTGGCTGCACATCCTTGATGAGAATTTCCCGTTCCACGACATTCCCAAAGGATCTCTATTGGATTGAGATCTGGTGACTGTGGAGAACATTGGAGTACAGTGACCTCGTTGTCCTGTTCAAGAAACCAGTGGTGAGAAGATTTGAGTTTTGTGACATGGTGCATTATCCTGCTGGAAGGAGCCATCAGAAGATGGGTACACTGTAGTCATAAAGGGATGGACATGGTCAGCAACAATACTCAGGTAGGCTGGGGCATTTGAACAATGTTCAATTGGTACTAAAGGGCCCAAAGTGTGCCAAGAAAATATCCCCCACACCATTACACCACCACCACCAGCCTGAACCATTGATACAAGGCAGGATGGATCCATGCTTTCATGTTCTTTACGCCAAATTTTGACCCTACCACCTGAATGTCGCAGCTGAGACTCATCAGACCAAGCAACATTTTTACAATCTTCTATTGTCGATTTTTGGTGATCCTGTGCGAATTGTAGCCTCAGTTTCCTGTTAGCTGACAGGAGTGGCACCCGGTGTGGTCTTCTGCTGCTTGAGCCCATCTGCTTCAATGTTCAAAGTGTTATGCGTTCAGAGATAGTATTCTGCATACCTTGGTTGTAACAAGTGGTTATTTGAGTTACTGTTGCCTTTCTATCATCTCAATCCAGTCTGGAGATACTCCTCTGACCTCAACAAATTTTCATCCACACAACTGCTGCTCACTGGATATTTTCTCTTTTTTGGACCATTCTCTGTAAAGTCTAGAGATAGTTGTGTGTGAAAATCCCAGTAGATCAGCAGTTTTTGAAATACTCAGACCAGCCCATCTGGCACCAACAACCATGCTGCGTTCAAAGTCACATAAATCCCCTATATAGTTTTATTGGTCTTTACCTATTTTTAGGATTTCTTATGTTGTTCTTTACTTGTTTATCCCGAAGAAGGGGGAATCCTTTCCCTGAAACATGTTGATTCCTATGTGCATCACGTATTTAAAGTATTTTTAAAACCTTACAATACAGTACATCCAGTGAAGTGAGTGGCCTTAGGTGATACACAGAGATGAAACAAAATATCCTACATAAGATGTACCTGGTTATCTGCAGCCCTCTCTTCTCCAGAGCCTTTCAAAATGCACAGTTTACACAGCGTTTCTGAGCTTCAGATGGCAGGGGGCAGGGATTTGATGTCACACAATGCATGGCATAGAGTATTTTGCACAATTCTTGTCTGAGCACCCCTCGAGAGTTGACACAGGGTCCTCAGGAGCGAAAGAAGGGCACCAGAGCCAGGGTGCAGACACTGAAGACTGGAAATTGGGAGTGCTGGTATCAGATGAGCAGGGGTACACCATGGATACACCAAGCACATTTGTGAGTGAAGTCCAGCAACATCTGAGAAAGAAGGCTCTGAATTAAAGGCAGGATCAGACTCAGGAATAATCAGAGGTCAGCAATACGCAGGCAGTGAAGTATTAAGTTGATGGGCAGAATCTTGGTCAGAAGTCTAGGCTGAGGTCAAGAACAGAAAGGAGCAGCAAATATAGGGTCATCCTGAAGTAGATCACGTGGAAGACAGGTCAATAACAAGGACAGCAAAATTTCAGGATCAAGATCACAAAAGTAAAGCCTGCAAGAATATTCAGCAATGTTCCTATGTAGAGCTCAGGGCAAAATAGCCCGCTTGTCACCAGCGGACGTGCCCACGCGCCTGGGCATGCATGCTGGTGTGTGTAGGGGCACACTTAGGCGCATAGGGTGACAGCACAGTCCTGTCGTTTGCAGAGCGTTTCTGCTAGTCCTACTGGTGGAGCTCTACAGTCCATGTGACAGGTGGCCCCTCTTTGTATTAGAACCTTTGTGTTATCCCTTGGAACTTTAAGTTCAATATACAATCCATATACAACCTTTCCTAAACAGCAATCATGCCAATCTTTATTACAATATTTTATAAAAGCCATAATAAAATTTGGCTGTCATTTTTATGTATATGTAAAATGGCATCTATACAGGATACCCATATTGTCCATGTTCAGATGCTATTACTCCATAGTACTTGATTTTGTCTGCACTGATGCTCAACCAGGACTAATGCCGCGTACACACGAGCGGAATTTCCGTCAGAAAAATCTTGGATGGTTTTTCCGCCGGAATTCTGCTCAAGCTTAGCTTGCATACACACGGTCACACAAATGTTCGCTGAACTTTCGACCGCCAAGAACGCGGTGACATACAACACTATGACAAGCCAAGAAAATGAAGTTCAATGCTTCCGAGCATGCGTCGAATTGTTACAGACGATCGGAATTTCCGATCGGAACTTTTTCTGAACCGAAAAAATCGAGAACAAGCTCTCAATCTTTTGCTGGCTGGAATTCCGCCAGCAAAAGTCCGATGGTCGCATTTTCCGACCAAAAGCTCTCATTGGTCTTTTGCTGGCCGAATTTCCGATCATGTGTAGGGGGCAATACTCAACGCTTTTGGCTTTTATTAGGATCTCCGAGCTGTGCTAATGAACAGAGCATAGTGGGCCAGCTGTCAAAGTGAGAGCCGAGCTGTGCTGAATACATTGTGTAGCCAGGTCCTGCTCTTCTTTCATATGGGAAGAAAGGCTGCAAGGCAGCAGTTTACGTCCTTCATTCATAAATTAGCTTTCTGTTTGAATTGTAAACAAAAACAAAAAATAAATAAAAAAAAATAAAAGTTTAACCACTAGATAACCCTAATTACTTTTTATTAAGCCCTACTTCCTCTAGCTTTATTGTTTGCTGATATTTCTTTATTTTTAACATCCATTTGTAACCTTTAAACATTTGCCCTTGTTTGTTATGTAGCATGGCATTGAAAAATACTTTGTACTAGGAACATTACCGTAGAAGTGTCTTTATAAAAGCTATAAATACCAACAAAATTTGTACTTGCCATGAGTTATAAACTATCTTAGTTTCCAGATTGAAGAATTAATTTTAATTATTGTAAAGTTAACCACTTCAGCTCCGGAAGGTTTACCCACCTTCATGACCAGTATTTTCTAGTAATAACGGCGATCAGCGATTTATAGTGGGACTGCGATATTGTGGCGGACAAATTGGACACCTAATGCCGCGTACACACGGTCAGACTTGCCAATGGACTAAACTCCGTCGGCATTTCCGACGGAAAGATTTAGAATATGTTCCATATCTGAGTCAGTCGGAAATGCTGACAGAAAAAGTCCGATGAGGCATACACACGGTCGGAATGTCCGACCAAAAGCTCCCATCTGACTTTTTCTGCCTGGAAGTCCGGCCGTGTGTATTTTTGATACTTTTTGGGGACCAGTGAAACTAATACAGTGATCAGTGCTAAAAAAATATACACTGTCACTGTACTAATGACACTGGCAGGGAAGGGGTTAAAATCAGGGGCGATCAAATGTGTTTCCTAGGAGTGATTGCTAACTGTGAGGGAGTTGCTTTGACTGGGGGAATGTAAAGATCCTTGTTCCTGCTTAGCAGAAACACAGGATCAGCATATTCCCCTCTCACAGAACGGCGATCTGCCTTGTTTACATAGGCAGACCGCTGTTCTGCCTTTCTCCTAAACGATCGGCGGGTCCAAGCGGACATCGCTTCTGCCGGACCCGCTGATTGGCTCCCACTGTGTCCAATCACAGCGGGAGTGAGTCGCCAGCGGGACGCATGCGCACCCCAGACTCGGATCTGGTGCAGAGCAGCCGCCGTGCCGCAGTAAATCTACGGTGGACGGTCGCTAAGTGGTTAAAGTGTATCTAATCACAAAAAAAATGTAATATATTGCAAATGACTATGACTATGACTATGGTGGCTGCATTAGTTTTCGTTCTTTTTTTCCCCTTTATTCTCACCTGGTGATCCTGCCAGCAATACACTTCCTGCCCCAGGGTGACAACACTCACTCCCCCCTTCTGTATCAAGACAACAGAAACAAGAAAGGATAACCAAACCCCCTCCCCATCCTATTGTCCATAACACAGATGGAGCATGAAAGCATGAGAATTTTTCTGGGAACAAGATCTCTGGCACGATTAGAAGGTCATTTTTAAACGTATTAACCACCTCAGCTCTGAGAGGTTTTACCCCCTTCATGACCAGGCTATTTTTTGCTATTCGGCACTGCACTATTTTAAATGGTAATTTGGACCCAAACAGAATTGATATATTTTTTTCACACAAATAGAGCTTTCTTTGGTGGTATTTAATTGCCACTGGGTTTTTTTAAATTTTGTATTATATAAGCAAAAAAAATTAAAAAAAAAAAACAAATACATTTTACTTTCTGCTATAAAACATATCCAGTAAGAAAAAAAAATCTTCATAAATGTAGGCTAAAATGTATTCTGCTACATGTCCTGGGTACAAAAAAAAATCACAATAAGTGTATATGAATTGGTTTGCGTGAAAGTTATCGTGTCTACAGACTGGTATATACACAGAATTTGTTTTTATTTTTATACTACTAATGGTGGTGATCAGCGACTTAAGCCTCATACACACGATCGGACTTCAAACAAACTTTTCCGTGGATTTCTGTACAAAGGGCGTTGTCCGTGAACTTGTTAAGCATGCACACGGCAGGACTTTTTAGGCAACAAACGCGAACATAGTGATGTTTCAACGTGCTGACGACACTTCAAAAGGGGACGTTTAATTCTTCGACGCCATCCTTTGGTCAACTTCTGTATTGTTGTCTGATCTTTTGCATTGGTTCTGAGCATGCATGTTTGTACTTTGTACTAAAGTCCAATGGTTTTGTGTACACACGATCGGACTTGCCGATGTAGGACTTTTGTTGCCGCCAAGTTTGTCTGTTCGCACAGCCAACATTTGTCCGATGGAAAACGAAAAAGTTTGTCTGATGGAGTGTACACACGGTCAGATGTTGCCTTAAAACAGCTAATCTGCATGTTTGTTGTCAAAAAGTCAGATTGTGTGTATGGGCCTTAAGATCCCTTTCACACTGGGGCGGTGCAGGTGTTAGCGGTAAAGCGCTGCTAGTTTTAGCGGCGCTTTACCGCTGTTATGGCGGTGCTTTTCGCCCGCTAGCGGGGCACTTTTAACTCCCGATAGCGGCTGAAGAAAGGGTTAAAAGCGCCCGTGTTGCCGCGCTGCCCATTCATTTCAATAGATAGGGGTGGGGCGGTGGAGGAGCGGTGTACACACGCTAGGATGGCTTGAGAGGCGCTTTTCAGGTACTTTACAGGCGCTATTTTTTGCGCTAAAACAACTGAAAGCCCCCCAGTGTGAAAGGGTTCTTATAGTCTGACTAAGTGTGGCGGGCAATCTGACACTAAAATATATATATATATATATATATATATATATATATATATATATATATATAGGCACAAAGGAAAAATAAATCAACTAACAAATTAATACATATACAGTGTGTAACCTAATTAATAAAGTGCACAATTAAGTAAACCATCAGAAATGTCCATAATAAGCATATGTGATCAAATCTTCTTGTGTGTGCTCCAACACCATGAATTATAAAGTGCAAAAAGTTCAAAAATCTTGCTTAAAAAAGTGCTTCACCCAAAGTGATAACAAAATGCACTCACCAGATAGCTTCGGCCACAGAGTGACCACAAAGCATGACTTTTTTTAGAGAGAAATCCTCGATTCAGTGGTATATCTCCTTCACATATCCCATTCCAATCAAACAATCATGTGTAGGGGAAGCTGAATCCCAATCCAATATGCAGGTTTTGAACGTAGGTATCTTCACTAGGGATGCACCGATACCATTTTTTTTTACAATGAGTACCAATACTTTTTTTTTAGTACTCGCCGATACCAATTACCGATACCCACCACAACTGTTTTGTTTACACTTCAGCTGCCAGCAATGGTACAAAGCATTGAAAAGTCATTTACAAATGAAATTGATTTTGTTTTTTCATTTTGCGCTTTTTTATTGTGAAATGTGTAAATATATGTTAATATATGTGTGAAAATATTCACTAACAAAGCAAACAAAAACAAAGTTTTAATTGTTTATTGTTTATAAAATAGATGTGAACAAAAAAAAAAGCAGGAAAATAATTAAATGGAAGAGAATTAAGGTTGATTAGAGTAAATTAAGGGTTAATAAGGGGTTAAACAGAGGAACATTTGTTCATCCCTTTGATCTGCAGATGAAGAAACAGAAAGATTCAAAAAGAAACAATGCTTCTTTTTATCTTAGTGTTTAAGGGGCTGAGCAATGTTGTTAATAAACATTTCCGGCTGCTTTTTTTTTGACAGCTCCAATTACCGGACTTCTTTAACACTTCAGCTGTCAACAGAGGAGACCCACTGACAGCTCAAAGAACCGAGCCTGAAAGTATCAGTTTCAGGTATCGGTGCATTTGCACGAGTACCGATACTTGTGCAAACACTCGGTATCGGCACCAGTACCGATACTAGTATTGGTGCAACCCTAATCTTCACCTTATATATTCTCTCCACTGCATATACCAATTTGCATCAAGTAGGTCTATGAAATAGCTCCACCATAAAGAGCAACAGAAGGCGGGATATAGTGTAATACCACTTATTTTTTATTGCTTAAAAGAGCACTTACATAGTCCAGCATAGGATCATAAACAATTTGCTCAAGGGGAAGCAAAAGCCGGTCCGATGCCGCTACATAACTCGCGGCGTGCGCAGTGTGTCTCAGCTGTTCAAAAGGAAGTAAAGGGCCCCTATTGTTGTGTCAGGCCTCGCTTCTATGAATTTCACGCTAGAGCACGCATCCTCACTACCTGATGACGTGCGCTCTAGCATAAAATGCATAGAAGCGAGGCCTGACACTCACAACAATAGGAGTCCTTTACTTCCGTTTGAACAGCTGAGACACACTGCACACGCCATACCTCCCAACATTTTGAGATGGGAATGAGGGACACCTACTAACAAACGTATGTAGGCATAGGACACGCCCCCTGCCACACCCCCTTAAAGGACAATAAACCAAAAAAAAGGTTAATTAAATCCACAAGGACTTTTTTTACCACTACTATTCCTTTATATTGGCTTTTATATTTTGTACAAATGCAGCGATTTAGAAATTGGATGAAATGTTTAGCACTGAGAAACACTTTTTGAAAGATAAAAAGTGCATTTTATATACAACTATATGGATCAGACAAAAATGAGGGACGAATGAGGGGGAAAGAGGGAGAGAGGGACATTGCTCCAAATCAGGGACAGTCCCTCGAAATCAGGGACAGTTGGGAGCTATGCGCACCCCGCGAGTTATATAGCGGCATTAGACCGGCTTCTGCTTCCCCTTGAGCGGATTGTTTGTGATCCTATGATGGACTATGTGAGTGCTCTTTTAAGCGATAAAAAATAAGCGGTATTACACTATATCCTGCCTTATATCCCTGCCACTTTGCAGGGATAAGAAACAGAGAGATTGTTCCCTCTGTACAGAGCTCTGTGTTGATTGTCAAACACAGAGCTCTGAGTTGCAATTGGACAGAGCCGATCAGCAGGTACTCGCCATGAATCATTGGCCGGGACCTGCTGACAAACTCCCGCTGCGTACAATCACAGTGGGAGTCTGCAGGCGGGGGCACGCATGTGCTCCCTGTGCCTGGAAGAGGCCAGCGACATACAGGGTACGTCGCTTTGCCTGGACGTGCCGCCTGTCCGGAGCACATTGAAGGCGGGTGGTCCGCAAGTGGTTAAACAGTTATAGCAAAACACTTTCAATGTTATATTAACAGATCAAAAGCAAATATATAATAGAAGTTCATTGCTGGAGTTTACACAACTTTTAATTAAAACCTGTGAGGACTGAGATGAAGAGAGGCACGAACGAGCTGTAGCATACGAAGCCCAATGGTAAATGCACCCAAGGAGCAGCAGGTGGCGTGTACAGCCGGTCATAGAAGTGACTAGTTGAACGTGCTTGTACTCGGGTAAATGCTGATTTTTTTTTCTTGCATTGGCTTTTATATGCACGTGAATTTGTTTCACTTCCTGAACACACAATTTTCGCTTTCAGGAATTATGATATATGCCCATATGTGGATAAAAGCTTTTATTTATTCATGTGAAACCTTTACTAGTTGTAAAAGCTGTAACTGCTTATAAAGTGTGAGCTGGAATTTGGCTTTAATTTGTTAGTGTATCTAAATCTGATAATATATTTAACACTCCCTAACCCCCCCCCCCCACCACCACCACCACCACCAGAATGACAATGCTGTTGTCTGCTGTGCCTCATCCAGAGTTTTGTCTCACTAAAACAGGAGGTGTGTCTCTGGCCAGATCACCAGGTGAAAACAGAGGTAAAAAATCCAAAGAAAAAAAAACTGATGCAACCACTACATCTAATGACTGGTAAGTTGCAATACAATATACTTTTGATTTTTTTTTTAACTGGCACCAGCAATGATACTGAATGTAGCCAGGAGCTGGCTAATATTGCCTGCATGTTAAGGAGACATTCTGCAGCATAGCTACAGTAGGACTGTTCTCTCCTAGTGCTCAGCCCAGACTCTATGTAATCATATACTGAATGCAGAGTGAATGAGGCCTAAGAGTGGAGCAAAGCATCTTGGGACATGTAGTCCAAAGAGCCAAGTTTTACATTCAGTCAGACTGTTGTGGACTACCAATCCCAGGCAGCTGGTGAATAGAAGGGAATGTTGGGAGAGGTAATAAAAAGCCTGTGTGGGACCGAGTCACTTTCTTGGAACCACGGCCTGGATCTGTAAGTGGTGACTCAGTGTTGGACTGTGCCACAGCCGAGTTGCGGCCTGTGCTGCAGGGAGGGGTGGTCATCACGAGCGGGTGGGGGGGCATTTGCTGCCAGCCACTACTGGTCGTTCAGCGGCAGCCTGGAGGCCACTCTCGTCACATCCACACCAGATCCAGCTGGGTGGTGGTGCGGTGCAATGTGGGGTTGAGTGCTGTCCCTTGGGCCGGATTCTGCAGAGGCCTGCTGCGGAGCCCTCATGCCACTCTTCAACACTGAGGGTCACTGGGATTTAACTGGTTCACTTTGCATATGTGTGTGCCTTTGAATTCTTTTGCCTATAGCAGAAAAGTCGGAACCCAGAGTGTCAGAGTTGTCGAAGGACTTGCAAGGTCAAGGCAACCATTGAGGTACAGCAAAATGACGTCGGCAAAGTGGTTGCGATATCCTGACCGGACGTCATATGACATTGTCAGGATATCTAGCCCAGGGGGCGCGCATTGCGGCGATAGTTGTTGCGGCGTGTCAGTCTGACACACCACAACTCCAATCTAGGTAAAGAGTCTCTGAGAAAGACTCTTTACCACGTGATCAGCCGTGTCCAATCACGGCTGATCACGGTGTAAACAGGAAGATCCGTTCCCCATCAATGCCCATCAGTGCCCATCAGTGCGTCTATCAGTGCCACCCATAAGCACCCATTAGTGCAGCCTTTCAGTGCCCATTAGTGTCGCCTATCAGTGCCCATCAGTGCCGCCTATCAATGCCCATCAGTGCCGCATATCAGTGCCACCTATCATTGCTGCCTATCAGTGCCCATCAGTGCCACCTCATTGGTGCCGCCTTATCCGTGCCCATCAGTGCAGTTTATCGGTGCCCATCAGTGAAGGGGAAAACTTTACTTATTTACAAAATTTTATAACAAAAACAAAGAAAATCTTTTTTTTTCAAAATTTTCGGTCTTTTTTTATTCGTTTAGCAAAAAATAAAAAGAGGTGATCAAATACCACCAAAAGAAAGTTCTATTTGTGGGAACAAATTGATAAAAATGTAGTTTGGGTACAGTGTAGCATGACCGCGCAATTTTCATTTAAAAAGTGACAGCGCTGAAAGCTGAAAATTGGCCTGGGCGGGAAGGTGCGAAAGTGCCCTGTATTGGAGTGGTTAAGCGGCCCTCACGGGGATAGCAGTACACTTAGATTGAATGTGAAGGGTCCCTTATGCTGGGGTTGCTTTGTTCGTTAAAATGTTTCTTCGTCTGACCTCCCCTACCACCACCACATACCCCTGCAGCTGTGATCTTCTGGTGTTGCGGGAGTTAATATGCCACTGGACCTGTCACATGCACTCACCGACTATACCGGCCCCTTCTTACCCCCACTCCATTGACAAAAGCTGGATTATCGCTTCATGCAGTGAAAACCTACGTATTTAATGTAGCACCCTGATGTTTAGGCAGGGTTGCTGTCAAATTTAGTTGCCAAGCGATAGTTGCTGTGGCCGATTGTTAGGAAATCAATAGGTTCTTCTCTAAATCTGGACTTGTTGCACCCTTTCTCTTCTGTCGCTAGGTGGTGCTATACTGGTGACACTAGATAAGACAGGGGCTTTGTAAGCTCAGACATGAATGGATGTGTGTCTCAGCCAATGGGCAGGGACTTTCTTTGGTCCCTTGGCCTGCTGGGAATGCCTATTTATTTAGGTGGAGTCAGGTGATCGGGGTTCTGTGCCACCTGGACGGCTGTCTGGGTGGACGTGTGTTATGCTGCCTGAGGCCTGTCCCGGGGACATTTGGCTGCTAGGCTGTCTGAGGGCCTATTCAGAAGCAGAAGAAGCAGCGCAGGGTTGAGACTGCGGGCTTTGTAGTCCAACCAGGAACAGTAGTTCAGCCGGAAGGGGAACCAGCTGTGGTCGGAGGTAGAGGGGAAGCTGTAGCCACTAAGGGACCAACCACCTTGTTACCGGAGATCACCATGAGTAAGCTGAGGATAGTACCAGCGCAGACTTCTCACCAGCCGGGGACAGTGAAGAAGTGGGAAAACTTCCGCAAGTGCCAAGCCAGAGACCCAACGGGACAGCAGAGGTGACGTTTGTGGAGCATCAGTGAGTGCCAAGCCAGGGACCTAGCGTGTCAGCAGGGGTGACACTTAAAGAGTATCTGTGAGTGCCAAGCCAGGGACCCAGCAGGGAAGCAGGGGTGACACTTGAGGAAGATACTGAGTGCTAAAAGTAGAAGAGCTCAGGGGATCCAGTGGCCATTGGATCTGAAGTCTAGTGAAAGATTGGGAGTTTGTTGAGTGAAAGAGAAGAGAAACACAGGCGCCTTTAGAACTGTGAACATTTTAATGAGATACAGGCGCATTATCCACTTACATGGAGGTTAAGGAAGTAAGGCACAAGTTCGACCACACTGGCGTCACTGGTGGGTTGCAACAACGTTTCGGAGCTGGTAGATGAGACTCAGGGCACGCTCCTTTGTCAAGCTTGAGGTTAGAGTTAATGGCTATGGTTAGGGTTACGATCAAAGATTAGGATTAGCGTTAGGTTTAGCAGTTATCATTAGGGTTAGCGGTAATTGTAAGGGTTAGAACGCTAACCCTAACAATTACGACTAACCTTAACCACTTGCCTACTGGGCACTTTTACCCCCTTCCTGCCCAGGCCAATTTTCAGCTTTCAGAGCTCTCAGCCCGGGTTCACACCTATGTGAATTAGATGTGCGTTTCCCCGTATCTAATTCGCATAGTAGGAGAATGTGACTGGCTCCCTATGGAGCCGGTTCACATATCTCCGGGGCGGCTGCGGAGCGCACTGCACAAAAACGCTGTGTGTCTTTGGCTCCATTTCAGGGCCGAATTCAGGCATAGAATCGGCCCTGATTCGTACCTGAAACAGGGAACAGGGACGCACAGCGCTCCTGTGCGATCCGCAGCCCGGTATAGTGTGAACCCGGGCTCACACTTTGAATGACAATTACGCGGTCATGCAACACTGTACCCAAATGACATTTTTATAATTTTTTTCACACAATAAAGACAAAACAATAGAGCTTTCTTTTGGTGGTATTTAATCCTGCTGGGTTTTTTATTTTTTCATAAAAAAATAGAAAAAAGACCTGAAAATTTTGAAAAAAAAAGTTTTTATTAGTTTCTGTCAGTACATTTTGTAAATAAGTAATTTTTCTGCTTCGCTGATGTGAGCGGACTAGGCAGCACTGATGGGCACTGATGAGGTGGCACTTATGGGCACTGATGAGGCGGCATTGAAGGGCACTGATTAGGTGGCACTGATGAAGAGGCACTAATATGCTGCGGCACTAATATGCTGCACTGATAGGTGGCACTGATATGCGGCACCGATGAGCACTGTTAGGCGGCACTGATAGGTGGCACTGGTGGGCACTGATAGATGGCACTGGTGGGTACTGATGGGCACTGATAGGTGGTTGGGATAGGTGGCACTGATGGGCGGCACTCATGGGCAGCACTGATGAGCAGGCACTGATGGGCAGTGACCCCGCCCCATGCCAATATAAGTAGTGGCACACTGCACACACAGCATTAGAGCGGAAGAGCGCGTCTAGTCAACTTCGGAAGAAGAACAGAGGGAGAAGACAGCGGAGAAGACCGGGCAATAGATCGTGAAGACAGCGGAGAAGACACGGCAGAGGTAGAAGACAGCGCACATAGGGAGAAGAACCGATGAGGGTTAGAAGACATCAGCGGAAAGCAGAGAAGACCCAGAGAGGGGAGAATAACCGGCAGAGTCAGAAGACATCGGCGGAATATGCAAAAGACGTCGCCAGAAGAGGGAGAAGAGCCAGAGAGAGGAGAAGAAGTCAGAAGAGACCCCGGAGCTGCCTAATAAATGTCTTTAAAAACCTGTGTACTATGTTTTATTTTTGACACTTTTTTTAGGTGAATGGGTAAGGGTACAATGTACCCAAAACCCATTCACGTAAGGTGGGTTGGCTGGGATCTGGGGGCCCCCTTGTTAAAGGGGGCTTCCAGATTCCGATAAGCTCCCTGCCCGCAGACCCCCGACAACCAACGGCCAGGGTTGTTGGGAAGAGGCCCTTGTCCTCATCAACATGGAGACAATGTGCTTTGGGGTGGGGGGCGCAAAGCAATCTCCCTGCCTCAAAGCACTCACCCCCCCCATGTTGAGGGCATGTGGCCTGGTATGGTTCAGGAGGGGGGGGTGCTTGCTCGCCCCCACCCCCTTTCCTGACCTATGGGGCTGTGTAATAGTATAAGGGTCAGGTACGGATTTTGGGGGGTTCCCACGCCGAAAAAACTGCGTGGGGGTCCGCCCAAAATCCATACCAGACAGAGTATGTCCATAATCCAAAATCCATACCAGACCGAGGGGCCTGGTATGCTTTCGGAGGGGGAACCCATGTGTTTTTTTTTTTTAAATTTGGTGCTGAGTTCCTCCTAAAGATTCATACAGGACAGGGCCTGGTATTGTCGGGGATCAAAGTTGGATCCCTGTATATTGAAGTCAGACACATGTCGGACTTCAAGTCGCAGGGCAAAGTTGGGTCCACAGTCGCATGACTGTTGTGTCGTACAAGTGTGAAAGGGGCTTAAGTCTAATGGAAGTGGTTTCAAAATGATCAACCAGCTGCGGCACCTTCAGACTCTAATATGGAAAATTGTAGGGTCTGCATCCCTTTAGACATGATTTCCTACTGGTAGTATCTCAGCAAAAATGACATTTGTGTTGCAGGGGATGCCCAAAATCTGACTTGTATCTTAGTGCAGACTTCTGGGAAAATCAGTGAGCCAATCACACAAGCAGGAAATGATGTTTCTGGGGGCGTTCTGTATACATTCTGTGTACAGAACACCTCCAGGTAGCCATATTGCATTGCATTTTACAGGAAATTACAGAGCTGCAGATTGAAAAGGAAAGGTCATTTTTAATAACATTCAACTACAATATGACTTGTTGTATAATTGTATATGCTATATTATTATTTTATATTAGCTATTTTCTTTTCCCACAAAAGTGGAATTACCCTATAAAACGAACAATTACCTCTAACCCTAATGATTACCGCTAACCCTAACTCTAACATTTAACCCTTAAGTAGAAGTCCACCTTAACACTAAAATTCCTATATCTACAGACATCCACGATCTAACACTAACCTATCTAACCCTGTAAAGAAGAAATCAGTATACATATCTTTTCTGAAGCCGATCTGACCCGATCCCCCGCTGAGCTGTCAGCGGCGGCTTTTCTGTTGAGGGGGGTGTAGAGGACACGTCCTACAAAGGAAGCCCTATAGTAAGTCTATGGTTGACATCACTCCCCACTCATTTCATAGCCATTATCGGTCATGTCCTCTGCAGAGCTTCTGGCGCTAGAGATCGGGTCGGATCTGCTTCAGAAAAGGTATGTATACTGATTTCTTCTTTACAGGGCTAGATAGGTTAGTGTTAGATCATGGATGTCTGTAGACTTAGGAATTTTAGTTTTAGGGTGGACTTACATATTAACCCTAATTCTAAAATTAGGTTCCTGCACTACTTTAATGCAACTTTGATGCTACTTGAGTGCCAGTGAGTGTAAAGTGGCATAAAAGTCACGCTCCATGAACAGAACTGTCCTACTTTTCTATTACAAAAAAACACAAAACGCATGGCAAAACGTCCTGGAAAAAATTCATCAACTGCAACCTGTGTAGATGTGAACCTAGCCTTAAGCTTTCAGGCCGTTATTTCTACCCCATATACCAGTCCATCCACTGTACACATGGACATGCACCTTTATATTTCTAAGCTCAGGGAAGGGAGTGATCACTTAACGGACCTGGTCCCAGCATTGAGGGTTTGCATTCATTTAGAGAGGTGTGTAGCATGCTAACTGTACAGGAAAAGGCACCCCGTTGCCTCCGACGCAGGCCAGATGTGCCTGCTGGTATATTTGGCCCAGGTTATACCTCACTATCCTGTACAGATTAAAGAGGGGTATACATTATATATACAGTGCTCAGTAGGCCTCAACAGAAAACATACAGAATAAGTACAGTTGCTTGGTGTTGCCGACAGCTGTTTGCGGTTGATGTGGCCACATCCTGTAGATGGTCCCAAGTTTCCTGCACACAAAGCAGAAGTGAAAGAGAAAAAGAGAGACAGAGATCACTGTTACTGATCAGTTTAAGAAAGAAGAGCCTCGCAGAATATTAGGACCCAATGTACTAAGGCAATTTGCCGATACATACCTTTTGCACCTGGCTTTCCCCAGCCTCGTATTTGAACTTGCCAATTTAATTGCTGAGTTTAAATGCAGACCCTGCCCCGGGGGAGCATGGATGTACAATGCACAGCCATAGAGAATAATAGGCACCTAGTTTAAGTGGCAAGCTAGAGCCTGGACAGCTGTTACCTTCTGTGTAGCACTGCGTATGCTTGTTCATCTCATAGACCGCCACAGTTAGGACTGCTAATACATTTGTCAATATCTGAATAGTGATCCATGATCGATCGCTTCTCAGAGGGCATTTGACAGGCAGTGATGAGGAGTTACAATGCCTTGCAAAAGTATTCACTCCCTTTGGCTTTTTACCTGTTTTGCTACATTACAGCCTTTAGTTCAATTTTTTTTAATCTGAACTATATGTGATGGATCAGAACACAATAGTCTAAGTTGGTGAAGTAAAATTAGAAAAATATATACATAAAACTATTTTTCAGAAATAAAAAAACTGATAATTGGCATGTGCGTATGTATTCACCCCCTTTGTTATGAAGCCCATAAAAAGCTCTGGTACAACCAATTACCTTCAGAAGTCACATAATTAGTGAAATGATGTCCACCTGTGTGCAATCTAAGTGTCACATGATCTGTCATTACATATACACACCTTTTTGAAAGGCCCCAGAGGCTGCAACACCTAAGCAAGAGGCACCACTAACCAAACACTGCCATGAAGACCAAGGAACTTTCCAAACAAGTAAGGGACAATGTTGTTGAGAAGTACAAGTCAGGGTTAGGTTATAAACAAATATCCAAATCTTTGATTATGCCTAGGAGCACCATCAAATCTATTATAGCCAAATGGAAAGAACATGGCACAACAGCAAACCTTCCAAGAGACGGCCGCACACCAAAACTCACGGACCGGGCAAGGAGGGCATTTCATCAGAGAGGCAGCACAGAGACCTAAGGTAACCCTGGAGGAGCTGCAGAGTTCCACAGCAGAGACTGGAGTATCTGTACATAGGACGACAATAAGCCGTACGCTCCATAGAGTTGGGCTTTATGGCAGAGTGGCCAGAAGAAAGCCATTACTTTCACCAAAAAACAAAATGGCACGTTTTGAGTTTGCGAAAAGGCATGTGGGAGACTCCCAAAATGTATGGAGGAAGGTGCTCTGTTCTGATGAGACTAAAATTGAACTTTTTGGACATCAAAGAAAACGCTATGTCTGGCGCAAACCCAACACATCACATCACCCAAAGAACACCATCCCCACAGTGAAACGTGGTGGCAGTATCATGCTGTGGGGATGTTTTTCAGCAGTCGGGACTGGGAAACTGGTCAGGGTTGAGGGAAAGATGGATGGTGCTAAATACAGGGATATTCTTGAGCAAAACCTGCACCACTCTGTGTGTGATTTGAGGCTAGGATGGAGGTTCACCTTCCAGCAGGACAATGACCCCAAACACACTGCCAAAGCAGCACTTGAGTGGTTTAAGGGGAAACATGTAAATGTGTTGGAATGGCCTAATCAAAGCCCAGACCGCAATCCAATCGAAAATCTGTGGTCAGACTTAAAGATTGCTGTTCACAAGCGCAAACCATCCAACTTGAAGGAGCTGGAGCAGTTTTGCAAGGAGGAATGGGCAAAAATCCCAGTGGTAAGATGTGGCAAGCTCATAGGAGACTTATCCAAAGTGACTTAGAGATGAGATAGCCGTAAAAGGTGGCTCTACAAAGTATTGTGTTTAGGGGGGTGAATAGTTATTCACATTGACTTTTTCTGTTATTTTGTTCTATTTATTGTTTGCTTCACAATAAAAAAAAAAAAAAAAAAATCTTCAAAGTTGTGGGCATGTTCTGTAAATTAAATAATGCAAATCCTCAAACAGTCCATGTTAATTCCAGGTTGTGAGGCAACAAAACACAAAAAATGCCAAGGGGGGTGAATACTTTTGCAAGGTACTGTATGTCACCTCCTCGCAGCCTGTACTAATCCCTAAAACCCACATCACAGCACTGCAACCGCATGCATTGAACATGGTTACAGAACGGTCATGGTGTGGGCCCAATGAGTTGAGTGGGTCACGTGGCACATGTGCATCCCCATCTGCAGCTTAAATTTATTGTAAACTTCAGACATGAAATATGAACAAAGCATATCCCACTATAGTGTGTACTTGTCTCAATTAAGAGCACTAAGTGTCCTTTCTGTCTGCTGCCTCATTCCTGTGCTATCAGCATGAATTACTTCTGACAAGTTTTCCTGACACCAAGAGAAACATAGTGACAGGGGAGGGCACAGCCTGTGATTGACAGCCTCAGGTCTGTTCCTGTGTGCTGTATAGAGGGGGTGTGTCCCTTAACTCCGATCAGCTCTCAGAGCTTTCCTCACTGATGTAACTTCAGGTCCCCCCCCCCCCCCGCTTTTCAGGGCTGAGATATCCTGTGTAGATTCTGCTCTTTGAATTGATGTAGATAAACAGGTACAACTTATGTAGGAGGATTTTTTTCATCTCTGTGTATCACCTGAGGGCATTCACTTTACTGGTTACATGTAAGGGTCTATAACCACTTTCAGGGGGAACCATTAGGGGACAGTAAAATCATGGCTTAGCGTGTTTTTAATGCCCCTCCCCAACCACAAATGCAAACCTAGCCTGAAAAAGCAGGTCAAAGAGGGGATAACAATGCCCAACAAGTAGTGGTAGAATAATTCGTTTTTTTTGTAATTAGATATGAGTGTGGCTATGTGATTAGGGCTCATAAATAAAGTGTAACTCCACTTTTGTTAAGAAAAAAACATTCCCCTCTAGGTGATCTATGTACATTGCAAGGAATATTACAAACTTTGTTGCACATTCCTATCTTTTGTTATTCTGAAGAAATCCCTGTGTGTTTGTCTGTGCCTCTGTTCTGAGTGGGTCTAATGGGAGTGGTTTCATAATTAACTGTCAGGTGTGGCAGCAGCAGGGCACTAATGAGGAAATTTGCCGGGCCTGCATCCCTTTAGACGTGTTCCTATTGAAAGTATCTCTCCAAAAATGAAATTTTTGTTGCAGGGGATGCCTGAAATCTGATTTGTATCTTAGTGCAGATTTCTGGGAAAATTGGTGAGCCAATCACACGAGTAGGAAATTATGTTTCTGGGGCGTGGTCAGTACACACTCTGTGTACAGAACAACTCCAGGTAGCCAGACTGAAAAAGAAAGGTCATGTTTAATAACATTAAATTACAATATGATTAGTTTCACAATTTTATGCGCTATATGATTTTTTCTTTATTTGCTATTTTTTCCCCACGAAAGTGGAGTTACCCTTTCAAAGAAAAACAACACCCAAATCTTTTTATTTCTAGTTTTGGGCAGAGTGGGGAAAGGTTGAAACCCATGCCAGGTTTTTATAGCTGTCTATATTTCCATTAGGGAGATTCAAACTCTCTAGTTATCCTAGTGTAGCACCCTCTTAGGTGGGTGCTAGAGAGAGAGCATAGTTTTGGGTCTCCCTGCACACCAGGGAGCCTATTAGGTAAATTTAGGTGTTTTCTGCCTACCAGGGAGCAGTGATCCTTTGATAGGGTCTGCTCATTGTGCTCAGATGCTGCTCATGTTGTCTGCCTGTTTCGCATTGGTCCAGTAGGACGAGGCATATTGGACAGTGGGAAGAAACCTGTCGAATGGGAGAATAGGTGGTTACATTAGCAGAAGCAGGTGCATCAGGGCATGCTGGGTGACTGTATATATGCCAAGGGCACATTTGCGCGAGGTCCCCCTCCTCTGTACAGGCTGCCATACGGCCTCAGGTGGTCAACCTGAGGTATAGAATTGAGGAAGCTGTAACCCAGATGTCCTGTAGAGCTGACTAGGATGGAGTCGCATCTAGAAGGATCTGTTTCTGGCTATAGTGAGTACAGACCTGCGTCTAAGGGCCTGTTCTGTGAGGGCCATCCCTTCAGGCTAGAAATGTCAGTGGACGGGTGTTGGCTAAAGGGGATACTAGTGAGTGTCCTGAAGAAAAGTGGTACATTGAGTCTGCTGCCAGAGCAAGCAAAGGACTTATCTTCCCACACAGCCATAGTGTGGTCTAGCAGTGAATCTGCTATTCATATCAATTTATTGGGGTCAAGTGAGAGTTGTCCTCATTTGTGCATAGATCAAGTTGGAGTATCCCACTAATCCCTTCTCCTATCCAAGTTCTACCAATAACTACAAAAAAAACAAACAACAACTATAGACTGATTATTGGATAACGAGCAGAAGGGTGTGCGGGTGTAGTGTGAAAATCCCCAAGTGTCTGACTGCAGGAAAATCAGAGGGAGGCCCAGGGAAGACTATACTCGGCAACCCCTATGGGGGCAGTGCTACACTAGGGACCATTGTCATGGGAAGAGAAAGTTAATAAGAGTCCATCTTCCTAAATTTGTCACCGAAGTAGGAGTGGAGGGGAAATCAGCCAATGGGAACCTCTGTTCCAATAACAACTATCAGAGATCTAATTTTGCTTGTTGTAATTCTGGGACATTATTGCCAGGTTTTGGTTGTATGTGCAATTTAAAGGTCAATCTGCTGGGAGATCACCTGATCTACTCTCACTCCCACTGATCCAGTTTTTCAGGCTTGGACCTGTATTTTAGACTAAAATTACATATTTCTTTTTAAAAGATATCAGCCATGCATAGCAGGCACAGGTGCTAGTATCCTCATAGCAAGAAATGTGTGTAGGGAGGGCTCCTAGAATCTGGGTAGTTCAGCCAGTTCTTGGAGCTACATGGGCTTCTTGTTCAGCAGCATAGCAGGGAGGGTGTGCCGAAGCTCCACCACATCCCACCAGTTTCCAGTACACTCAAGGGTTCTCTTTGCAGGCCATAGGCCTAGATAGGAGTACTTCATGTTTGAACACAGAGGCCTCATTTACTATGGTGCTCCAGATCCAATATTTAGTCAAGACCACAGCTGGAGCCAGCGCTACAGAAGTAACCAGATGTTTTACATGGTGCCCTAGGGAACCTACCTGGTCACTACTTTCACTGACCTGTAGAGTTGATCACCACCACTCCTATCCAAACCAACGAAAGCAAAATATAAAAATTCTGCTTTAACCATTCAGCATATGTTTTTATCAGAATCCATATTTTTTAAGGTGTCTTTGTCTATTTGTCTCTTGGTGAGGGAGGGTAAATACTGCTTATCCTCACTGGCAGTGTGAGGTTAGTGTTAGTAAATCATGCCATTGTGATGAGTGGCCACAGTTCTTAGTTACTTCCCCATTCTAAACTTCGGAAGAGCTTATCTATATGGCTGCAAGTATTATATAATTTCCTCAAGATAAGGAGGACTCTACTCATATGCCCTGTACACACGGTCGGACTTTCCAACGGAATATGTGCGATTGGAGCTTGTTGTCGGAAATTCCGATTGTGTGTGGGCTCCATCGGACTTTTTCCGTCGGAATTTCCGACACACAAAGTTTGAGAGCAGGTTATAAAATTTTCCGATAACAAAATCCGATCGGTTAAATTCCTATCGTGTGTACACAAATCCGACGCACAAAGTGCCACGCATGCTCAGAATAAATTAAGAGACCAAAGCTATTGGCTACTGCCCCGTTCATAGTCCTGACATACGTGTTTTATGTCACTGCGTTCAGAACGATCGGATTTTCCGACAACTTTGTGCGACCGTGTGTATGCAAGACAAGTTTGAGCCAACATCCGTTGGAAAAAATCCATGGATTTTGTTGTCGGAATGTCCGATCAATGTTCAACCGTGTGTACGGGCATTAAAGTGATTGTAAGGGTAATTTTTTTTAAAATAACAAACATATCAGACTTACCTCCACTGTGCAGCTTGTTTTGCACAGAGTGGCCCCGAACCTCATCTTCTGGGGTGCCCCTATAGTGTGACAAAATTGGTAGTTCTAGTGCTAGCTGTCCCACGTGGCTACTGATCCCAGTACCACCTCTTCAGGCCCTGCCAGTCATCCTAGCTGCAGCTGCCTCCTTTCACTGCCTGTGCCACCACAGTCCTCTCCACTGGCTCTGCAACCATGCAAGACTGCTTGCACCCAATCTCAGTCTCAGGCATGCCTCCCTGTCCTCCTGACTGAGTGCCACTCAGCAGCCCTTTTGGCTGCAACCTGTACCTCCTGGAGACTTGCCCGGCAGTGTTCCCATGCTGTCCTCTCCTTGCTCCCATGCCTCCTGTCCAGGACACCTCCGTTGGATGTCAGAAGGTCCTGTCCGCACCTGAGCCCAGGCCCAAGACTGGGGAGCTCCCTCAAAGGCCATCAACATCCTAACACTCCAGCTCCAGCTTCCACCCAAACAACTCCTCCCAAGCTGAGTATTTGAGGAGGCCTGCCCCCTACCAATCCAAGTTGGGGATTGGTCAGGGCCCCTCAGAATACTCCAGACAGCTCCACCTCACCTCTCCTCCTTCCTTTCCAGAAGATTCCACAATCTTCTGGAAATAAGTGGGAGGTCACAGTGATGCTGTCTGTGAGTCATCCAGCTCTCCCTGGATTTCTGCCAATCCAGGAAACAAAAACAAGCAGGCCTGGCTGCCAGCCAAGCCTGCATAAATTTGCCTACACTGACAAAAACCCTATCTCTCACACCTAGCACACCAGAGGGTGCTACATGTGTAAGCAAGATACGTGGGGGTGCCATTAAGAGTTTTGTGACTATAACGAAGGAGAGTGTATGAGGTATTAGGTCCCTGATAGTTCGACTTTTGTTAGTTTAGCCTTTATTTATTATCTTGATGTGTAGAAATTTTTAGTTATTTATAGAACAATTGCTGTGTCTTTCTGATATGTTGTAACTTTTATGCTTGGTTAATAATCATGTGTTTATAATTTACATTTAATTTTGTAAATTGGTAGGTCTTTGCTGTGTGCAACACAATATCACCCTACACCAGCCTTTTTCAACCTTATTATGGTGGTCAGTGGTAGCAAAGCTCGCCTTAAAGTGAGAGTCAGATTGCTCTCCTTACAGCTAAAAAGATTATTGGTGGCATGCCACTGACTCTGCCAAGTAGCGTTGGTCTCAGAACTATGCAGGCACCATAACATTTAAGGTCAATCAGCCACAGCTCAAGAAGCCCCTAGCAACCTCTGGAGGAGTCCTGGTTGAAAATGGCTGTCCTACACATTTGAATGATTATTGTTTTTTGTTTGTTTCCTATCAGTGGTCTCAATCCCCCATGAAGAAATGCAGGATTTGCAGAAGTCATCCCCTATAGCAACCGTTTATCTCTTCCGATTGGTGATCCTGGGAGGATTCATTGGGCGGTGTTGTAGCGTGCACCCTAGCTCTTTATTGGAGTGGCACACCTGCTGCATCGGCATCAGATGCATAGTGGTGTGACGTCAAATGTGGCCAATTTCTGGGGGGTATTTTAGTGCATGGGGCAAGGAGGTCTCCCTCTCCCTGCATAGAATGTGCTGTGAGTGTGCGTCCTGGATATAGTATTGATGAACATATTAACAACACATCTCCCCTATGAAAGGTCTACATGCGCACCTCGTATTTGGTTGTGTTTTCCCTTTGCCTTATATGGTTCTAAGAAGCTAACAGAATGTACTGTATATCGCTCTCTTTTTTTAGTTTTTCAATCAATATCTATTTAGGATTTGGCTTTGGAGTTACAAGACCTTTGGCTTTATCTATTTGTAAACAGGTCTATAATTTTTTAATGGCTTCAGCTGAGTTCACAAGTCACTATATATCACAATTGGTGTTTTAAGTGACATTTTTTGGTACGTTAATCTCTGAAATAGGGAGTAGGGGTGTAGTTTGGAAACTGTAAGCCCCAATGATATTATTATGACCATTTGGGAACATTTTTGTGACAATTAGCTATACCCCTTTATCTTTATTTTACTATACTATATCACTATCATTCCCCTTTCTATTTTCAGCCATATTATACATGATACAACATCAGTCTCATGAAGGGGTACCCTCTTATGGGGACTCTATGGTGACTCTCTATGGGGACTGAGAATGGATTAACTTTGGAGGAGCTGTTTTATCTGTTCCAGAAAGTCTATAGTTGGTTGTGTTTATCTTTTTGTCTATAATTGTTTTACATTCAAAGTACAGGTATGTAACACTATTCTTTCCCTAACAGGGTGAACATACCTATATTGAATATTTTTTATTATACTGTTGTCTTGACAATTACAGTATATTGTTTACTATTATAGAGCTTGAATGTTGCTATGTTCCTGATGAAGCAGGCATGGACCCATGAAACGCGTCAAAGTCACAGCAATCATTCCATCGCCCGAGTCTGATGGGGATTATGAGTGATGAGTGTCTTATGTACTTGCAATGTTTACATGTAATATTGTTGTCTTCTTAAATTGCTATACATGCTTTTAATATTTGTAGAATAAAGCATTGATTCTTTTATACAAGTATGTGGTACCTTCAAAGTCCTCTTTTCTTTAGTTAGTTTTTTTTGTATGCATAACACTTTCAAGAGATGTGGTACAGGACATCAGATGTCCAATAATTAGAAGGTCTCCCATGGGATTCCTTCTTCCCACTAGCATATTTAATAATATCTGAAATATAAATATTCTTTAAAAATCTACACAAGTACCCCTTATAGGGGAGCAGTGAAAAGGTTTGTATATTTGGGACATCTTACATCAGATGCATCAAGTAAAAACCCCCCCGGCCTAATCTGGCCCGCCAGGCCATTTTAGGTGGTCCTCGTGCCTAGGACTTCTTTTCAGCCAGAACGTGGTGGAACTCCGTTCTGCCACCTCCGGCTCTAGCCCTCCAATTCCCAGCTCACCACTGTCACTTGTAAATACAGAAGGTTTCTGTGTTTACAAAGACAGCTTTCCTCTCGGTGGCTTATGGCTCTCACAGATCCCTACCCACCCTGCATGAACTCACGGCAGGGCACGGCGGGGACAGATGCCGACCAATGAGCTCCTTGCAAGTGAGTGTGAGAGGTGGAGCTGCCTTAACTGCTGGGAGGTACTAGAGCCGGGCCAGGTAGGAGAGATGTGAGGAGGCATTTGGGGGGGAGATGAGCGCTATGGAGGGAGATGTCTGCAGAGGTGGAAGATGGAGGAGATTGGTTTAGGGGTCAGAGCTGAGGAGGAGGGGTGGAAATAAGATCTGTGAAAGAGAGCTGAACCCTGCATTCTGTGCATAGCACATGGCTAAACCCTGAACTCTGTACATAGCACATGCCTCAACCCTGTACTCTACACAGTGCACCCCTGAATGCTGCACTCTGTACGTAGTGCACTCCTGAACTCTGCACTCTGTGCACCGTGTACTCCTATGTATCTATGTACAGTAGACAGCCCTCAAAATTTTCACTCTCATTTGGCTGACAGTTTTCTGGCTGATCGCTTCTGCTGAAGCGGTGTGGCCAGGAAACTCTCAGAAGTATCGGGCAGCCGGATGACATCGAGCGGGGATCTCCCGCTGAGACCCGGCTTGTATATGAATGGCCACCTGCTGTCAAGCAAAGTCCTGCCTTCTGGATCGGCATTGGACCAGTGTGCTGTCTATTAGAGTAGCCAGTCTAGGAAGTGGGATTCATTTTACAGCGGCCAGCTATTCATATACAAGCCGCGTCTCAGCGAGAGATCGCCGCTCTGTGTGATCTGGCCAGCAGATCCTCCTGATTCATCCCTGATGCATTGCTGGGCACTGATGAGGCTGCACTGATGGGCAATGATACGCTGCACTGATGGGCAATGATACGCTGCACTGATGGGCAATGATACGCCGCACTGATGGGCAACGATACGCTGTGCTGATGGGTAATGTTATGCTGCGCTGATGGGCAATGATACGCTGCGCTGATGGGCAATAGTACTCTGCACTGATGGGCAAAGGTATGCTGCGCTGATGGCCAATGATACGCTGCGCTAATGGGCAATGGAACGCTGCTCTGATGGCCAATGATACCCTGCACTGATGGCCAATGATACGCTGCACTGATGGGCAATGGTATGCTGCAGTGATGGGCAATGGTACGCTGCACTGATGGGCAATGGTATGCTGCATTGATGGGCAATGGTACGCTGCATTGATGGGCAATGATACACTGCACTGATGGGCAATGATACGGTGCACTGATGGGCAATGGTATGCTGCACTGGTGGGCAATGGTACAATGGTATGCAGCATTGATGGGCAATGATACCTTGCACTGATGGGTAATGGTACGCTGCACTGATGGGCACTGATACGCTGCACTGATAGTGAAAGGTATGCTGCACTCATGGGTACTGATAAGCTGCACTGATGGGCAATGATACGCTGCACTGATGGGTAATGGTACGCTGCACTGATGGGCACTGATACGCTGCACTGATGGGCAATGGTATGCTGCACTGATGGGCACTGATAAGCTGCACTGATGGGCAATGATAGGCTACACTGATGGGCACTAATAAGGCTGCGCTGATGGTCACTGATACGCTATACTGATGGGCAATGATACACTACACTGATGAGCAATGGTATTCTGCACTGATGAGCACTGATCGGCTGCACTGAGGGGCACTGATAAGCTGCACTGATGAGGCTGCCCTGATATGCTGCACTGATGGGCAATGATAGGTTGCATTCATGGGCACTGATAAGCACTGATGAGGCTGCACTGATGGCCACTGATAGGCTGCACTGATGACCACTGATGAGGCTGCACTGATAAGCTGCACTGATGGGCACTGATGGAGCTGCACTGATGAGGCTGCACTGATGGACACTGATAGGCTGCACTGATGACCACTGTTGAGGCTGCACTGATAAGCTGCACTGATGGGCACTGATGGAGCTGCACTGATGGATACTGATGAGGCTGCACTGATTGGACTGTACTGATGGACACTGATCGGCTGTACTGATGGGCACTGATGGGTACTGATATGCTTTATGATAATATTGTTAAAGTTGTTGTTAATATTTATTTTTGGAACTTAATTCTGCATAAAACATTTAATAGTGTAATTTCATGAGATAATTTACGAGGGCATGTTTAGGGGCGGGGCAGGGTAGGAGCTTGGTGGGGCAACTGGTGGCAAGTAACTCGTAAGGCCTGGCTAGCGGCTCAGGACTTGAAATTTTGAGCCCTGCAGTATATAACTAGTCTTACAGATACAACCGGCCCTTTGAGGTTTTCAACCTTTTAACCCTTGTAGTGCGGATGGCTCCACTGAATTAATTTTTTTCCATCCCTGGTTTGGGCTTTACCATAACAAAAGGGATCAAATTAGAAAACCTAATTGTTAAGGTTTACATGAACTTTAACCTATCCCCAAAACAGCAACCAAATTTAATTTTATTATGTTTGGCATCATGCTTCTCAGTATAAAGTTTTCTTTATGAAAGTAACAAATTAATCTGTTGCAAAGTTTCTTACCTGGAGATCCTGCCAATAACAGGCAGACAACGTCGCAAAAAGACAAAAGACAAGACTTGAGAAAACCCACTAGTCTTTCCACATGGGGAGTCTATGGGCAATGGGGATTTTGAAGTGCCACAAAAAAAAAATCAAAATAACATAACACATAAAATAACAGCCTTTTTATTTATATAGATTTAAAAAAAAACGGAGTGGAAACACCATAAAAGTTAGTATTTTATAAATGTAAACATATACAAAAACCATCTGTGCAGCAGAGAGGAGTGAAGACTACAGGGATCAACGCATTTCGCCCTAATAGGGGGCTTCTTCTTATATACAGGCAGTTTATTAAAAACATGGAGAGACATACAAGTTGTGAGGGTCAAACGAAAAAAAAAAGGGAAGAAGAGAGAGGAAAGAATAAAAAAAAAGCTCATAACCCTGAAATATATAGAAGATGGTACAGGATCAGCATCAAGGGGGGCAGGAGGTCAGATAGATAGAGCATAAATGCTAACACTGAGCCTTACCTAATCTGAGAGCCAGGGAGCAACAAAGGTCCGCTGTGCTCATATATTAATATACGCCTTATACGTATACGCCTTATCATTGTTAACCTGCAACAAGAAGTGCTGTTAATGGCAGGATCTCCGTGAAAGACACTGTACATGTATATTGTATACAGTATTATGCCGAGCATACTGAAAAAGTGATTTAGGTGTACATATACTTTCAACCCCCACATAATACTTAAAGTAGAAATTATAGTTTTTATCTGTGGTGAGACCAACACAATAAGGATTGTGATTGGTTGTTATGGGTACTATATATGCACTTAGAACTTTTCTCCATTTGCTTTTCTTAATGAATCACCCCATCATATGAATTGGCGCTCAGCATTGAATTATAGTGGAAAAAAGGGTCAGTTAGGGCTGGTTCACACCAGATGCAGTCCAGTGCGGTTTTATTCTGCGTCAAAAATGCATGGATAGTATTTACCATAGATTCCAATGGCCTTAGTTCACACCAGTGCAGTGCGTTCCAGTGCAGTCAGCAAAAGTAGAACATGTTGCATTTTTTCCCTGTATGAAATGCATCTAGAACACACTGTAATGTGTAAAAAATGCAACAAAAACACGCATGCAGAAACACATCCGGAATGCAGAAATTGTGGTGTAAAAACAGCCCTAAAGCCTCGTACACACTAGTAGTTTTTTTTTGTTGTTGTTTTCATTCAGCTCAGGAGAAGCCGCTGTAATAACTATCTGATGTCAGTATAGCGATATCCACCAATGTTCTATTGTGTTCTGAGGGCGGGCCCCAAGCCAAACACTCTAGTCAGTGCTCTCAGCCATTGGCTGAGAACGCTGATCAGGAGCCAATGGGCAGACCTATTTCGGTCATGCCCCTTCGACAGAAGTCGGCCGAATGTCAGCTGGCTTCTGTCAGATCTACTCCACTCCAGTACACACGGGCCAAATGTTTCTATTGAACCGACCGATGCCGCCCAACATTGGGCCCGTGTGTATTAGCCTTAAAGCTAGGTTGACACTGTGCGGGTGGTTTCATTTCCCGCAGGTACAGCAGCCCATTCAAGTAAATAGGTTGCTGTGCAACGCGGGCTGCACTAAATGCACAGACATGAACCAAACCTGAAGGCAAATTTCACACATTTTTTTTTCATTCTGCATTTCTACAAAATCTATTTTTAAAAGACCTTTCTAATGCTTCTATTTATATAAGGCATGTACATCAGATCAGTGTATGCACACTTAATCCTGTGGCCTTATATGCATTATATACAGTATCTCACAAAAGTGAGTACACCCCTAACATTTAAAAAAAAAATGTATTATATCTTTTCATGTGACAACACTGAAGAAATGACACATTGCTACAATGTAAAGTAATGAGTGTACAGCTTGTATAACAGTGTAAATTTGCTGTCCCCTCAAAATAACTCGACACATAGCTATTAATGTCTAAACCGCTGGCAACAAAAGTGAGTACACCCCTAAGTGAAAATGTCCAAATTGGGCCTAACTTGTCAATATTTTGTGTGGCCACCATTATTTTCCAGCACTGCCTTAACCCTCTTGGGCATGGAGTTCACCAGAGCTTCACAAGTTGCCACTGGAGTCCTCTTCCACTCCTCCATGACGACATCACGGAGCTGGTGGAGGTTAGAGACCTTGCGCTCCTCCAGCATCCGTTTGAGGATACCCCACAGATGCTCAATAGGGTTTAGGTCTGGAGACATGCTTGGCCAGTGCATCACCTTTACCCTCAGCTTCTTAAGCAAGGCAGTGTTCATCTTGGAGGTGTGTTTGAGGTCGTTATCATGTTGGAATACTGCCCTGCGGCCCAGTCTCCGAAGGGAGGGGATCATGTTCTACATCAGTATGTCACAGTACATGTTGGCATTCATGGTTCCCTCAATGAACTGTAGCTCTCCAGTGCAGGCAGCACTCATGCAGCCCCAGAACATGACACTCCCACCACCATGCTTGACTGTAGGCAAGACACACTTGTCTTTGTACTCCTCACCTGGTTGCTGCCACACACGCTTGACATCATCTGAACCAAATAAGTTTATCTTGGTCTCATCAGGCCACAGGACATGGTTCCAGTAATCCATGTCCTTAGTCTGCTTGTCTTCAGCAAACTGTTTACAGGCTTTCTTGTGCATCATCTTTAGAAGAGGCTTCCTTCTGGGATGACAGCCATGCAGACTAATTTGATGCAGTGTGCGGCATATGGTCTGAGCTCTGACAGGCTGACCCCCCCACCCCTTCAACCTCTGCAGCAACACTGGCAGCACTCATACGTTTATTTCACAAAGACAACCTCTGAATATGACGCTGAGCACGTGCACTCAACTTCTTTGGTCAACCATGGCAAGGTCTGTTCTGAGTGGAACCTGTCCTGTTAAACCGCTGCATGGTCTTGGCCACCGTGCTACAGTTCAGTTTCAGGGTCTTCTTATAGCCTAGGCCATGTTTATGTAGAGCAACAATTCTTTTTTTCTTTGCCATGAGGTGCCATTGGAAACTTCCAGTGACCAGTATGAGAGAGTGAGAGGGATAACACCAAATTTAACACACCTGCTCCCCATTCACACCTGAGACCTTGTAACACTAAGGAGTCACGTGACACCGGGGAGGGAAAATGGCTAATTGGGCCCAATGTGGACATTTTCACTTAGAGGTGTACTCACTTTTGTTGCCAGCGGTTTAGACATTAATGGCTGTGTGTTGAGTTATTTTGAGGGGACAGAAAATTTACACTGATAGAATAAATTATTTACAAAAATGTGAGGGGTGTACTCACTTTTGTGAGATACTGTATTACTGTTCAATTCTTATGATTAATTCTACACCCAAAGGTCACTCATAATTAAAAATAAAAAGTAATTCCTTTCAATCCCTACAATTTCTTAAAATAATTAAGGTGCTAAATCCTGCACCATATTGACCCCCACTATGACACAAGCTAATAATTCAGGTTCTTCTCATTAACGTCCAACTAAATGCGTTCATGACCTTGTGGAAGGTTCTTACACCAACTCCCACTTCAAGAGTAATAACCTGGATGATCTGTGGGAGATGCCCTTCACATAATGGTGATAAAAATATATTGTTATTGACTTGCATGTTGCGCAGTCCAAAAAAATGGCACTTTCCTAGCTTGACGCGAAACGCCGCAAAAAATTATATTATTTCCCTGCGATTCCATCACACGGCTCACTAATTCTTTGCCTTCCCGGCTGGAAACCCATCCATCATTTAGGACGTCATTTCTTGACGTGTTCGGTTTCCTTATTAGCCCAGAAAAACCTCAGACTGTTTTTGCTGTCTAAAAAAACAAAATACCCTGCAGATCACTACTCTTAAACAATGTGCAACACGAGCTGCTGTGCTGAGGCACTTACCCACAAACACCTAGGGCACCCAAGCAACATCTTGCCTCTACAAGCTTTAATAGTAGATTTGCTCATGCAAATGACAATTAGTTTGCTTAAGCACTGTATATCATAATTATTTTTAAAGAATAATTCCAGGCATGGCATTTTTTCCATAGTTACATTGTTTCAGCTTGGACCGATGTAACTATGTATATACCATACCCGTGGGATCCCTGCAGAATGGTCTTTCTCAACTGGGGTCCATAGTACCCTAGGGTTCCTATAGAGGTTGCTAGGAGTTTCTTGAGCAATCAATCAAGTCCTACCTCTCAGATAAGTAACAACCTAAACCAATTATCTTTTTAACTAACTGTAAGGGGGCATTCTTCCCAGTCACCACAAAAGTAAGAAATATTATTCCCACTTACCATCAATCTAAAGCAGCCAGTTGTAACCAGGGCTTCTCTAGAGGTTGCTAGGGGTTCCCATACCTCCCAACTTTTTGAAATGGTAACGAGGGATACCTATTAGCAAAAGTATGGAGGCATAGGACACACACCCCTGCCACGCTCCTAACTCATCTTTTTTTTGTATAATTCTCATTTAAGCCTTAAACCCACAACTGCCTTTCTTTTTTTGTAATCACTACTATTCCTTTATGTTGGCTTTTTAAATATACAAATGCAATAATTTAGAAACTGGATGAAAGGTATAACACTGTAAAACACCTTTTTTTTATAGATAAATAGTGCATTTTATATACAGGTATATGCATCAGACCAAAATGAGGGACAAATGAGGAGGGGTATGGGTTCCTTGAGCTGTGCCTGCAGACCTCCTACATAGTTCAAAGTCCAACAACACCAGGGGCCAGTGGAATTACACCAATGATCTTCTTCCTCTGTAAGGGTGGCATTCTAACCACCACTGTAAGGGAGGCATCCTTACCATTGGCAACCAGCGTGTTAGATTTTCTTCCCAATACATTGATTTTAGGCATGCCATGAGACCTGAAAACTATTTAAGGGGTTCCTCTGGAGTAAAAAGGTTGAGAAAGGCTGATCTGATGTATCATCTGACACAGTGGGGTCACCAAGGAGGGGCACAAGGAGGTCACCAGGGCATAGGGGGTCACCAGGGCAGGGCACAGGGGTGTCACCAGGGTAGGGCACAGGGGCGTCACCAGAGCAGGGTACAGAGGTGTCACCAGGGCACAGGAGAGACACCAAGTCAGGTCACGGGGTCACCATGTCAGGGCACAGGGGGTCGCCAGGTCAGGGCACTAGGGGGTCACCAGGGCAGGGCACAGGGGTCACAAGGTCAGGGCACGGGGGTTACCAAGTCAGGGCATGGGGTGGTCACCAGGGCAGGGCACAGGAGGGGTCACCAGGGCAGGGCACAGGGGGGTCACCAGGGCAGAGCACAAGGGATCACCAGGTCAGGGCACAGGGGGTCTGTAGTACTGTTTATTTCCCTCCACATGCAGAGTTGCTCAGGGAAGCTGCTGATACATGTCTGTTTTGGCATGCTGATCCCCGCCAGCTCTCCTCTCTCATCCATCCCAGGTGATGTCACACACAAGTGCCTGGGATGGACAGAAGAGGAGGGCCGGCAGGGATCAGTGGAGAACAGTTAGGATTAATAGGAGTACAGGTATGCTGTACACAGTTCATCTATTGTGCTCAACTTACTACAACATTCCACAACTTCTGGAATCAATAGCCAATGATGAGTGAGGGAGACAAGATGCTTCTTCACACTTCTTCTCACACTCTGCATGCTCTCCTGTTGTCCCGCTCCACCATCTGCAGTGATATCACAGTAGCTGAAACTACAGGGGAGGCAGGGGGTATCAATGTGCCCTGACAGTACTCACTCTCCGTGAGCACTGAAATAATCACCATTGGGCGGATTTCCATCTGCCACAATGGTGAATTGCGGGGGAGCTGCCTGGGAACTTCTCGCAGAACCCTCGGGTTCCATAGAACCCCAGTTGAGAAACACTAGAGGGATCCCATGGGTATGTCACATACATACTTGTATTGGTCCAAGCTGGACCAATGTAACTATGTAAAAATGGCCATAATTGGCATTCTTCTTTAAAAAACAAAACAAAAACTTTTTAAATAAAGCAGAACTTCAATCCATCAGATTGGTGGTTGGTGCGAAGAATTCCCGCTCTAGTTTCATGAATACATTAAATTGTATTTCTTGAATACACAGAGTGCAAGTGCCTGCATTTGATATGGTATCAGCCTTTTCCAGCCTGTGTATGGCAGAACTGGAGTGGGAAAGGAAGAAGCAGCACAAGGAGCCAATCATTCTATGTGCGGACAAGCAGCACGTTGATAGGAGAGGAGAGCAGGGAGACAGAGGGATGAGCTTGTCACTGTGTTCTTCTTCACTGGCTTTACTGGCTTCTTCTTTTAATTAGATATCTGGCAAAAATAACAAAATAAAAGTGAATAGCTTTTATCTTGTTATTTTTTAAAATAAAACCTACTTCTGCTACAATATTCATCTTTAATGCAGAGCCCCACAGCTATATTTTTACTGCTGCTGGATGTCCTCAGTCTAATGGTTATCATCATGCAACCCACATCCTCTGAGCCCAGATGATCATGTACCTGCCCACAGCCTGTGACTGGACAGTGAATGTCATTCACCTAGAGCTTACATCTGCTTTAATCACTTACTGACAAATCCAGTACATGTATGTGATAGACTTCAAGTAGTTATATCGGGGTTATGGCTGCAGCTGTATGCCATAACCCTGGTATCAAAATTTCCTACCCTATAAAAGTGATCCAAGTGGCTGATTAGCCGCTGGATCACTTTTACAAGCAGTGGAAGGGGTCTCCCCTCTTCCCACCGCTCACCAGTGCCTGTACCTTGTTTTCCGGTGTACCAGAGAGCCCGGATTACGGTCAGTGATGATAGAGGTGTTCAGAGATCTCTATGATCTAGGAGACTGGAAGTGACGAGCATTTTCATCACTTCCTGTTAGGGCAAACATAAACACTGCCATTTTTTTGGGGGAGGGGAGCATGAGAATTATGTGTTTTTTTTAAATCTCATTCTTTCAAGGGTAGAGGAGAGATCTGGGGTGTTATAGACCCCAGAAGTCTCCACAAAGAGGACCTGTCATGCTTTATTGCTATCACAAGTGATGTGTACATTTCTTGTGATAATAATAAAAGTGATACTTTTTTTAAAGGGACAGTGTAAAAATAAAAAATGTTTAATAAAATAAATAACATTTTATATATATTTTTATATATATATATATATATATATATAATTTTTTTTAAAGCACCTCTACCCCCCTCCCCACCCCCCCGTGCTTGCACGTAGAGGCGAACACATATGTAGGTCTAGCATACATATGTAGCTGTTGTTTGCACCACACATCTGAGGTATTGGCCTAAACATTATAGTGAGAGCAATAATTCCAGTTCTAGACCTCATTTGTAACTCTAAACTGGTAATTTGTAAAAAGTTTTAAACCATTGCCTACGGAGATTTTTAAGTATCAAGGTTTATCGCCATTCCACGAGCGTGCGCAATTTTAAAGCATGACATGTTAGGTATCTATTTACTCAACAAAAAATTGGGTTATATATTGTGTTTTTTTTTTTGCATTAAAATACATTAAAGCAGAACTCTGGGATTTTTAAAAAATCCCCCATTAGTACACCCCCCCACACACACACAAAACACTAAACAGTTATTACATTTGTGAAATTTCTTTACCTTTAAGAGATATGTCTGATTTAATTTTCAGGAAGTCAGCTTTGTGATTCAAAAAATGCATCATATTTTATGGCGGGGAGGATCTCTTAGAATAGTGATTGCATCATATCCTCTTCTCTCTCTCTCTCTCTCTAACTGTAATCAGCCTACATTTCCCATGAATCCTTGGGATGGGAGTGAATGTGGGAGGTACACTAGGCTTGTACATGTAAATGTGAACTCGCCCACTTCAACATAAATCCAACCCCTCATTCTGAAGCCAGCAAGCCATACATAACACACATTATGATAGGTTACAGCCTTATAAATGCAAAGAATTTTAATATAAATGCCGAACCAGTGCAACATGTCAGTGCTCAACAGTGCTGAATGTCAGGGACCCCCAGAGCCGCATGTCAGTACCACCAGTGCCGCATGTCAGTCCCACCAGTGGCTCATCTCAGTCCCACCAGTGCCTCATGTCTGTCCCACCAGTGCCTCATGTCTGTCCCACCAGTGCCGCATGTCAGTCCCACCAGTGCCGCATGTCAGTCCCACCAGTGCCTCATGTCAGTCCCACCAGTGGCTCATCTCAGTCCCACCAGTGCCTCATGTCAGTCCCACCAGTGCCTCATGTCAGTCCCACCAGTGCCTCATGCCATTTGTCATTAGACTGAAAGAGGTTAGAGATTCTGCTACACTAGGTTCACAGTAGTGCTTGCGTTTTTTGTAGCGCATATTTACACATATTTCTGATGCCTTTTCATGCTTCAGAAAGAGGAAGAGGGTCAGAGAGGAAGGGGATACTCAACAACCACAGAACTCCCTTCATAAGCACAGTGCTGTGGTCCATTAACCACTTGCCGACCGTAGGACGTCTACGGACATCCTTAGTTTGCAGCGGTTATGCTGGGATGATGCCTACACCTGCAGGCATCAGTCCCACATTATGAAAATTTTCACTCACGGAGGCGGAGGGAGGGACTTTTTTTTTCTTATTTATTTTACTTTTTATCATTTTTTTTTATACTGTCCCTTTAATTTTTTTATCAGTTTTATTCCTATTACAAGGAATGTAAACATCCATTGCAATAGAAATAAGGATGACAGGTCCTCTTTATCGAGAGATCTGGGGTCAAAAAGACCCAGCATCTCTTCTTTACCTTTAATAGCAAAAGATTTAAAAAAAAAAAATTTACTTCCAGCCTGGACTAGGAGTGACCTTATGACATTTGTCTGGTCCTCCAAGGCCATAGAGTCGATCAAAGAGGATCTACTCTTTGCCTATCGGAGCAGCCGGCAGCACCGGCAGATCGTTTCTCTGGTGAACCAGCCGAAACAGTAACCCCGCGAAACAACGGCGAGCGGTAGGAGGGGGAGGAGGTTCCCTTCTGCTGCTTCGGAAAGTATTCCAGCGGCTCGTGAACAGCTTGGAACGGTTTCATGAGTAGGCCAGCTGCAAATAAAAAACGGTACCAGGGTTATGGCTGATATCTTTAGCCACAATCCTGGCAAACCACAACGTATATACTGTATATATATATGTATTGCGGTTGGCAAGTGGTTAATTGAGGCAAGCACAAGCTATAGAGTGACATGTTTTGTTCATATTTCATGTCTGAGATTTACAAAAACTTTAACAAATAAATGCTAATGCAGTATGAGATTATAATGACTGGGTTCAGGTATACACAAATAAAGTGAAAATGCAACTCTGTGGTCACCCCACACATAGGGGTGTATTTATAAAAAAATTTGCATAGCAGTTCACCTGGTGAAAGTGCATGTACATTTGTTCTGTGTGAATGGGGCAAAAAACAATATTATCAGGCAATTTCCTGTGTTGGACAAATGTTTTTCATTGATTTAAAACAGAAAATACCACATTGAGACACTAGGTGGTGCTACATATCATAGGAATGATCATCTAGTGGCCCAATACCGTATTTTCTGCTTTACCCCCTTAATAACCAGGCCATTTTTTGTGATACAGCACTGCGTTGCTTTAACTGACAATTGCACGGTTGTGCGGCTCTGTATCCAAATAAAATTGATGTCCTTTTTTCACCACAAATAGAGCTTTTTTTTGGTGGTATTTGATCACCTCTGCGGTTTTTATTTATTGCTCTTTAAACAAAAGGAGACCGACAATTTTGAAAAAAAAAAAAAACAACAATTATTTTAACTTTTTGTCATAACACATATAAAAAAAATGTAAGAAAAAAAATTTCTTTATCAGTTTAGGCCAATATGTATTTTGCCATATATTTTTGGTAAACAAAATCCCAATAAGCGTATATTGATTGGTTTGTGCAAAAGTTATCGTGTCTACAAAATAGGGGATTGATTTAGGGACTTTTAAGTTGCGGTAAATGTACATGGGGCGGTCCAGAAGCAGTTAAAGGGTAACTCCACTTTTGTGAAAAAAAAAATAGCAAGTAAAAAAAAAATTTATATAGCTTATACAACTGCTACACAAGTCATATTGTAATTAAATGTTATTATAAATTACTTTTCCTTTTCTGTAAGTTTCTGTAAAATGCAATATGGCTACCTGGAGGCATTCTGTTCACAGACGGTGTACAGAGCGCCCCCTAGAAATGTCATTTTCTGCTTGTGTGATTGGCTCACTGATTTTCCTAGAAGTCTGCACTAGATACAAGTTGGGCATTCCCTGCAAAAAATAAAAAAATAAAAATGTAATTTTTGGAGAGTTACTCCCAAAGGGAAATCAGGATCTAAAGCAGGGGTCTCGAACTGGTGACCCTCCAGCTGTTGCGAAACTACAAGTCCCATGAGGCATTGCAAGGCAGACAGTTACAAGCATGACTCCCACAGGCAGAGGCATGATGGGACTTGTAGTTCCGCAATAGCTGGAGGGCTACCCAGTTTGAGACCGCTGGTCTAAAGGAATGCAGACCCTGCCACTTTCCTCATTAGAACCCTGCAAGTGCAGCAGCTGATTGATAATGATCAAATCACTGCCAATCACATTCACTTTGCACATGGACACAAACAAAAAAAAAAAAAGACATTCGACCAGTACAGGAAATAGGCTAATAACATTCATTTTTGCCCCATTCACCCAGAATGAATGTACAGTACATGTGCTTTCACTGGGTGAATTGCTATGCGACTCTCCATAGGGGTTTGCTTTGATCGTGGCTTCATCTTCCAATCCTGGACCAATTTAAAAAATGCAGAAATGTAAATCATGCAACGTATACACCAAACCCAAAATCAAAGATATCTGATAATGGAAACCCCCCTAATATGACATTGTAATATGATTTTGTTTAGTTCCTCTAAGCAAAATGCCAAAAAAAAAAAAAAAAATACTGGTTCCTTCTATGACCTCAATAGATTAGCAGCCACCTCTTAACTACACGGAAGTTCCTAGTTCCTCTTTTGTAGTATACTCGCCCTTCTGTTCTACACTAGCTGCCTGCAGAGGAATAAAAGTTCTCTTCAGTCACACCTCAACATTTTGCATTTCTTCTCTCCGGGAGCACAAAGCATTCCTCTGACTTTCATTTGCATCTGGCGGCCCCTAAATGTCTACAGTCTCTGACACCTTATTATTATTATTATTATTATTATTATACAGGATTTATATAGTGCCAACGGTTTGTGCAGCATGTAAAAAAATGAAGGCAGACAGTACAGTTATGTTACAATTTAATACAAGAGGAATCAGAGGGCCCTGCACCTTAGAGCTTACAATCTAGGAGGAGGGTCCTAATCGCTGTGGGGGATGAGCTGATGGACAAAGTAAAACAGTGTATGCCTTATTATTACACTTATAAAAAGTGTATGCCTTATTATAGGCTTTCCTGTAGGTACAAGTCAAAAAAGTGAGCTTACTACTGCTTTAAAGTGGGGGTCCACCCTGAAAAAAAAAATTGCATAAAAAAATACCTAAAAAAATGGAGGAAAAAAAAAAAAATTTTAACTTACGTGAAATGGCTGTTGCTAGGCAGTCTTCCTAATCTGCCTCTTCCCACGCCGCGGTGATGTTCAGTCTTCTGCCCGCGTTGTCTTCTGGGGAATGGGGCGCGGTGTGTTCTGGGAACTGTGTGTGTCCCACAACACATCGCGTCCCATTCACAAAGCGCTGCGCAACTCGCACATGCGCAGTAGGAAGCGGGCAGTGAGGCCACAAGGCTCCACTGCCTGTTTCCCTTAGTTAGAATGGCGGTGCCGGGACCCGAGGGACAGGTCGGCCTCGGGTGGCCGACATCGCGGGCACCCAGGACAGGTAAGTGTGCTTATTTAAAGTCAGCAGCTACAGTGTTTGTAGCTGCTGACTTTAATTTTTTTTTTTTTCACGGCCGGAATCCCGCTTTAACTGCTTTAACCGCTTCCCGCCCGCCGTCATATGACGGCCTCCCAGAACGACCGCTCTCGCATTGCGGCGATCGGTGGAGCGGTGTGCCAGTCTGACACACCGCTCCACCGATCTCGGTAAAGAGCCTCTGACGGAGACTCTTTACCACGTGATCAGTCGTGTCCAATCATAGCTGATCACGATGTAAACAGGAAGAGCCGTTGATCGGCTTTTCCTCACTTGCGTCTGACAGACATGAGTAGAGGAGAGCCGATCGGCTGCTCCTCTGACAGGGGGGGTCTGTGCTGATTGATTATCAGCGCAGCCCCCCCTTGGATGCCCACCCAGGACCACCATGATGCCACCAGGACCACCAGGGATGGCCACCACACTGAACCACCAGGTATGCCACCCTAGACCACCAGGGAAATGCCAATCAGTGCCCAGGCAGCTGCCAATCAGTGCCCATCCCCAATACCTGCCAGTGCCAGTTCCACCAGTGATGCCTAACAATGTCATCTATCAGTGCTGCATATCAGTGCCCATCAGTGCCATGTATCAGTGCCCATCAGTGCCGCCTATCAGTGCCCAGCAGTGCCACCTATCAGTGCCCAGCAGTGCCGCCTATCAGTGCCACCCATAAGTAGCCATCAGTGCAGCCTTTCAGTGCCCATCAGTGTCGCCTATCAATGCCCATCAGTGCAAACCAGTGCCACCCATGAGTGCCTATCAGTGCCGCCTATCAATGCCCATCAGTGCTGCATATCAGTGCCACCCATCAGTGCCGCCTATCAGTGCCCATCGTCATAGCCCATCAGTGCCACCTCATCGGTGCCGCCTTATCAGTGCCCATCAGTGAAGGAGAAAACTTACATTTTATAACAGAAACAAAAGAAAAACTTTTTTTTTTTTTCAAAATTTTCGGTCTTTTTTTATTTGTTTAGCAAAAAATAAAAAACGCAGAGGTGATCAAATACCACCAAAAGAAAGCTCTATTTGTGGGAAACAAAATCATAAAAATTCTGTTTGGGTACAGTGTAGCATGACCGCGCAATTGTCATTTAAACGGCGACAGCGCTGAAAGCTGAAAATTGACTTGGGCAGGAAGGGGGTGTAAGTGCCGTGTATTGAGGTGGTTAAAGTGGTTGTAAATCCTAACATATACCCAGTGACTAGCCTCAGGTAATACACAGAGATCAAACAAATCCTTCAGCATAAGTTGTACTTGTTTATCTGCAGTCGTCTCTTCTCTACAGCTGCTCAAAGTGCAAAATCTATAAAGCTTTCCCGAGACTTCAGAAAAAAGAGGGCTGAGCGCTGAAATACACTCTGCAGAGCTAGCTCAGTCAGGGGAGTTCTGAGAGCTGAGTGGAGGGAAGAGACAACCCCCCCCCCTTCACACAGCGCACTGGAACAGAGATGAGGCTGTCAATCACAGGCTGTGTGCTGGAACTCCTCCCCTGTCACCTTTTTTCTCTTTGTGTCAGTACATGTCAGAAGTGATTCATGATAGCAGAGGAACGAAGCAGCAGACAGAAATTACACTTAGTGCTCTGGACTGAGACAAGTACATACTATAGAGGGATATGATTTGTTCATATTTCATATCTAAGGTTTACAACCACTTTAACCACTTCAGCCCCGAAAAGTTTACCCCCCTTCATGACCAGGCCATTTTTTGCGATACGGCACTGCGATACTTTAACTGACAATTGAGCGATGGTGCAACGCTGTATCCAAATTAAATTTATCTCCTTTTTTCCCACAAATAGAGCTTTTTTTGGTGGTATTTGATCACCTCTGCGTTTTTTTTTTTTTTTTGCGCTATAAACAAAACAAAAAAAGCAACAATTTTGAAAAAAAAACAATATTTTTTACTTTCTGCTATAAAACATACCCAATAAAAAAATGTAAAAAAAAAACAAATTTTTTCATCAATTTAGGCCAATATGTATTCTGTTACATATTTTTGGTAAAAAAAATCCCAATAAAGTAAATATTGTTTGGTTTGCGCAAAAGTTATAGCGTCTACAAGCTATGGGATATTTTTATTGAATTTTTAAGTGGGACTGCGACATTGCAGCAAACAAATCTGACACTCAGGGCCCAGGGTTTATTTACTAAAGCTAGAGAGGGCAAAATTAGACACAATTCTGCAGAGAAACCAATCAGCTTCCAGTTTTAAACCCAGGTTACCATTCCTGTGGGTTAGAAACCATTCAGCTGAATTCACACGATTTCAACCCAGCAATGCACTCTGACTTCGGGGGGCACTTGACAGACATCTGTGCGGGTTCCTGCACAGATGTCTATACAAATCGCCCCCTGAAGTCGCCAAAAGTAGTACAGGAACTACTTTTGGGAATCGGTGCGGCGCCGCACCGTTTCAGGTGGTGTCATTGCCGGCAATAGCCGCCGATTTGACATGTCAAATCGCATGCCAAATCGAACCAATGTGAACCTAGGCTTAATGCTAAAGCAAGCAGAGGTAAAAAGCTGATTGGTTTCTCTGCAAAATTGTGACTAATTTTGCCCTCTATAGCTTTAGTAAATAAACCTCTGAGTGTCAGATTTGCTCGCTGCAATGTCGCAATCCCCCTATAAATTGCTGCGTAACACTTTCTGGGGACCAGTGACACTAATACAGTGATCAGTGCTAAAAAAAAATGCTCTGTCACTGTACTAATGACAGGTAAGGGGTTAACATCAGGCAATCAAAGGGTTAAATGTGCACCATGGGAGTGCTTGCTAACTGTGTGGCGGATGCTTTGACTAGGGGAAGACAGAGATCTGTGTTCCATGCTTAGCAGGAACAAAAGATCTTCATCTTCCTCTCTCACAGAACGGCGGTCTGCCTTGTTTACCGCCATTACTGCAGCAGGGTGGCCCTCCTCTGCGAAATCACGTACCTGTACGTGATTTTGTGCATTGGGCCAGGGGCACGTGCGCCTCCGGCGACCCGCTCCTGCTGTGATTGGACACAGCGGTAGCCAATCAGCAGGTCTGATGACCGGCATGTCCCAGGAGACATTGTGTGGACCCACTGATTGGCTCCCGCTGTGTCCAATCACATTGGGTGTGGGTCGCCGGAGGCACAAGCGCCCCTGGCCCAGTGCACAAAATCACGTACAGGTACGTGATTTTGTACAGGAGGTCCACCCTGCTGCAGTATATATACGTGGGGCGGTCCATAACAGGTTAAAGAAAGTGCTCATACTGCTGTCCATTGGCGCCGCTAGGGGGTGGCTATTGAGGCTAGAGCCCCAAATCTGGGGCCCATAGCCCAGAGTCTCTTGCCACAGGGTCCCTGCCTAACCAGCAGGCCATGGCCTCTCTGCAGCCAGGCCACGGGTGCTGCGGGTGGGCGGGCTGCATGAGAGAGCCAGGCAGGCGAAAGGGAAAAGAATCGAGTGAGCCCGCCCGCATCACTGCTCTTCCACCCTCACAGGGCAGATCTCTTAAATATCAGAGGTGCGGTGGGGAGCAGAGAGATGACATCATCTCTTACTGCCAGCCCCACATCACCGCTCTCCTGCCCTCACTCAGAACCGAGAGCAGCACCTGCCTCTGCTAAAGGGACCAGTGCTGCCAGCCTGCCACCAATGCAGCGACAATGCACATTTGGTGGCACTGGCTGGCATGGCAAGTGACAATCTGCAAATAGTGGCAGGTGACATGGAAAGCGATCATCCACATCTGGTGCCAGACGACAGTGGCAAGTGACAATCCGCAAATAGTGGCAGGTGACGTGGCAAGCGATCATCAATGTCTGGTGGCAGGTGACGGGGGCAAGTGACAATCCACATCTGGCAGCAGGTGATGTGGCAATTGAAAAAACCCACAAATGGTGGCAGGTGACGGTGGCAAGGGACAATCCACATCTGGTGGGAGGTGATGTGGCAAGCAACAATCTGCAAATGGTGGCAGGTGATGTGGAAAGCGATCATCCACATCTGGCATCCACATCTGGTGCCAGACGACAGTGGCAAGTGACAATCCGCAAATGGTGTCAGGTCACGTGGCAAGTGATCATCGACATCTGGTGGCAGGTGATGGGGCAAGTGACAATCTGCAAATGGTGGCAGGTGACGGTGGCAAGGGACAATCCACATTTGGTGGCAGGTGATGTGGCAAGTGACAATCTGGAAATGGTGGCAGGTGACATGGCAAACGATCATCCACATCTGGTGGCAAGTGACGGTAGCAAGTGACAATCCACATCTGGTGGCAGGCGACGATGGCAAGTGACGAGCTGCATCTGGTGGCAGGAGATGTGGCAAGTGACACGCCCAGGGCTCCCACTGATTCTGCATTATGATGAGTTGAACCCCTTCATTATATATACAATGTATAAATAGAAATAATGCGCTTCAATGACCCTGACACCATATTAACCATGGTGCCATGATGATTGAAGCGCCAACACCAGCCATTGCCCGCGAATAATTGCTTACCACCCGTGTGCCCCCCGGGCCTGCAAAAAGGTTGGTGACCGCTGCTATGAGCTCTAGCCCCAGATCTTTTGCAGACCTAGCAACGCCCCTGCTGCTGTCTGTGTCACTGCAGGGGAGATTTCGATCACTTCCTGCTCTGCTGACACCGCCATAAGTGAACAGATATATTTGTACCGGAGACACAGCAAACAGCAATTTAGGGGGTCTAACCCCATGCCCACACTACACAAAGCGGAAAGAATACTTTGGCTGGAGTTCCTTTTTAATATATACATCTGGCTGTTCTTGAAAATGATATCCTGCTTGTCAGACTTCAGTACTTGAATTCCAGGTAAATTTCCATCAGCAGAACAAATACACCTAATACAGGCGATGGAAGAATGTGCTGTTGTAGGTGTTTAGAAAGGTCATGTGTACAAGCAATTATTTTTGATCTTTTCAATGCCAAGTGATTTCCTTTACAAACTTGCCTTATACAGGGGGAAAGTACATTGCATAATACTTGAAAACGAAATACGATTCATTTCAACGCGGGGATCGCATGTGTGCGCAAGATGAATATATAACCCACGTGTCGGTATCTTTTATGTATTTCCATATTTATATCACCGATATTCTCCACTGTGTTGCACTAAGTACACAGAGACTTCCATATCGGCCCCTGTCCCCCCCCCTCTAAGGTGCCTACCAGCTATAATCCCCATCACAGTCATATATACACACTGGAAGATCGATCTGTCCATCACATGTTTTCGGATTGTAGAAGGAAACCCACACAAACGCCATGCAGATATCATGGGAATAGAATTTAGAACCCAAGAGCTGCAAATCAAATTAAAGCGTAGCTCCTGTAAGGGCACGCATATTTAATCGCTTGCAGACCGCGGCATTGTGAAAATACTGCAGCAGGACGGCCGCTCTGTGCTGGACCACATACACATACGTGATTCGCCATTTCCGGGCAGGTGGGGCGCGTGCGTGCACGCCATCCCATCTGTGCTTTCATTTGGTACAGAACAAGTCGGGCAGCAAGTCCCAGCCAATGATTTACGGGCGGGACCTGATGCTCAGCCTAGCCAATTACAGTACAGAGCCCTGTGTTTACTAACAACACAGGGCTCTGTACTCGGACCAGCGGTGTGGCTGTTTTTTTTTGCTCGTGGAGAAAAAAAGCAGAGCGAAAAAACTACCACATCTCTTCGTAAAAGCGGCACACAATACACACATTAGGCCGGGTTCACAAATATGTGAATTGGATGTGGATTTCTCGGCATCCAATTTGCATAACAGGAGAGTGTGACCGGCTCTCAGTAGAGCCGGTTCACACAGCTTTCTGGGCGGCCGCGGTCCGCACTTAAAAAGGTTCCTGTGCCTCTTTGGTTTAGATTGAAGTGCGAATTTCTGCAAAAATTCTGACCTGATTCTCACCTGAATAGGTAAACAGGGACGCCTTGCACATTGTGATGGCCTGTACACACCATCAGAAAATCGTACGATAATGTGATCATTAGTAGACATGTGCATGACAATAAAATTTTGTTTTGTTTTGTAAAATTTTGTTTCGACTCATTAATCTAGTTATTTAGTTTTGTTAAATTCGGTTGATATGTTCAATTCATATTCGGAATTTGTATTTGGAATTTTTTTCTTTTGTTCCGATAAAAATCGATAAATTTTGAATTGGCAGAATTGAAAACTTTTTTTCGATTTCTTTTTTTTTTTCTTTTGATTAGAATGTGGCAAAGTGAACAAACAAAAGAAAATCTTCATCAAATGATTATAATGACTCTTTAAATCACCTTTGGCTTAACTAAAATAGCATTATTTTGAAATAGTACTATTAATAACACACGCAGTCTTTGATTTCAGCCATGTGTGTACAGTTAGGCCTCTTTCACACAGCCGATCCGTTCAGGTCCGCCTGTCAGTTTTTTAGGCGGACCTGAACGGACCCTCCATAGACCTCTATGGAGCGTCGGATGTCAGCGGTGACATGTCCGCTGACATCCGACCCGCTCCGATCCGAAAAAGTGTAACGGAGGAAAAACCTACTTTTCAATCCGTTTTTAGATCGGATCGGGTGACGGCGGACTCTACGGTCCGTCGTCATCCGATCCCCCATAGGGGAGAGCGGCGCTCTGACAGGTCCGTCACTGCACAGTATGCAGAGACAGACCTGTGATCTGCCTGCTCAGTGGGGATCCACGGAACGATCCCCGCTGAGCGGAGCGGATGTTCACGGGGCGGATCATCACGGATCCGTCCCGTGTGAAAGGACCCTATGGCCTCATGTACAGTGGGGACGGAAAGTATTCAGGCCCCCTTAAATTTTTCACTCTTTGTTATATTGCAGCCATTTGCTAAAATCATTTAAGTTCATTTTTTCCCTCATTAATGTACACACAGCACCCCATATTGACAGAAAAACACAGAATTGTTGAAATTTTTGCAGATTTATTAAAAAAGAAAAACTGAAATATCACATGGTCCTAAATATTCAGACCCTTTGCTCAGTATTTAGTAGAAGCACCCTTTTGATCTAATACAGCCATGAGTCTTTTTGGGAAAGATGCAACAAGTTTTTCACACCTGGATTTGGAGATCCTCTGCCATTCCTCCTTGCAGATCCTCTCCAGTTCTGTCAGGTTGGATGGTAAACGTTGGTGGACAGCCATTTTAGGTCTCTCCAGAGATGCTCAATTGGGTTTAAGTCAGGGCTCTGGCTGGGCCATTCAAGAACAGTCACGGAGTTGTTGTAAAGCCACTCCTTCGTTATTTTAGCTGTGCGCTTAGGGTCATTGTCTTGTTGGAAGGTAAACCTTCGGCCCAGTCTGAGGTCCTGAGCACTTTGGAGAAGGTTTTTGTCCAGGATATGCCTGTACTTGGCCGCATTCATCTTTCCCTCAATTGCAACCAGTCGTTCTGTCCCTGCAGCTGAAAAACACCCCCACAGCATGATGCTGCCACCACCATGCTTCACTGTTGGGACTGTATTGGACAGGTGATGAGCAGTGCCTGGTTTTCTCCACACATACCGCTTAGAATTAAGGCCAAAAAGTTCTATCTTGGTCTCATCAGACCAGAGAATCTTATTTCTCACCATCTTGGAGTCCTTCAGGTGTTTTTGAGCAAACTCTATGCAGGCTTTCATGTGTCTTGCACTGAGGAGAGGTTTCTGTCGGGCCACTCTGCCATAAAGCTCCGACTGGTGGATGGCTGCAGTGATGGTTGACTTTCTATAACTTTCTCCCATCTCCCGACTGCATCTCTGGAGCTCAGCCACAGTGATCTTTGGGTTCTTCTTTACCTCTCTCACCAAGGTTCTTCTCCCCCAATAGCTCAGTTTGGCCAGACGGCCAGATCTAGGAAGGGTTCTGGTCATCCCAAATGTCTTCCATTTAAGAATTATGGAGGCCACTGTGCTCTTAGGAACCTTAAGTGCAGCAGAAATTTTTTTGTAACCTTGGCCAGATCTATGCCTTGCCACAATTCAGTCTCTGAGCTCTTCAGGCAGTTCCTTTGACCTCATGATTCTCATTTGCTCTGACATGCACTGTGAGCTGTAAGGTCTTATATAGACAGGTGTGTGGCTTTCCTAATCAAGTCCAATCAGTATAATCAAATACAGCTGGACTCAAATGAAGGTGTAGAACCATCTCAAGGATGATCAGAAGAAATGGACAGCACCTGAGTTAAATATATGAGTGTCACAGCAAAGGGTCTGAATACTTAGGACCATGTGATATTTCAGTTTTTCTTTTTTAATAAATCTGCAAAAATGTCAACAATTCTGTGTTTTTCTGTCAATATGGGGTGCTGTGTGTACATTAATGAGGAAGAAAATGAACTTAAATGATTTTAGCAAATGGCTGCAATATAACAAAGAGTGAAAAATTTAAGGGGGTCTGAATACTTTCCGTCCCCACTGTACACTTCTGCTGGTAAACGGACATTTAGCAGCAGTTGGTCATTTTTTTCAGCTGCCTCTGAACTGTCTCCTATGTTATCTTGTCATTACATGTACACAGGGTCATTTATAGTTGTTTCTAGGCAGTTGGGTTTAGAATCTTTTTTTGAAAAGCAAAAAAATGCATTCAGGACGGATGTTCAGAGGCATTTGAAACGGCAAATATCTGTAACGGCTTGCAAAAGCGGTAACTCGCATTTAGACGCGTTTCATTTACAGGCAGTTTTTTATTTTTGACTATTTGGAAAAAGAATTTAACGCGGCTAAACACAGCAAAACGGTTACTATCTGTCAAGTTAAATCGTTCAAGAGAGGTTGTAAAACGTCCCGTGTACATTATGCCTTAAGCCCCGTACACACGATTGGACTTTCCAACGGGAAATGATAACAGGCTGTTGCCGGAAAATCCGACCGCGTGTATGCTCCATCGGACTATTGTTGTTGGACTTTCCGCCAACAAATGTTGGCTAGCATGTCTTCAAATTTTCCGCGGACAAATGTGTGTTGTCGGATTTTCCGATCGTGTGTACTCAAGTCCGTTGGACAAAAGTCCAAAGTACAAATACGCATGCTCGGAAGCAAGGACGAGCCAGAAGCGGTCGGTCTTGTAAACTAGCGTTGGAGAATTAACATTTGTGACGTGGCAAATTATGAAATCTTATAATGCAGAGTACATTCTCTTCTTCTTTAATGGGATAATAATGACGCTGCTTTGCTGGTGATACTGATGGAGTTATTGCAAACCAATTTTCAAAGGCTTTTTTTTTCTAGTGATATCAAGAATAATATTATTATAAATAAAGATAGGGGACCTCTGCGCTACTAAAAATCTAAAATAAATACAAATAAACAGAGGACATGGAGATGCTGCAAAATCAGTATAGTGATCACTAATCACCTAAATAGGATAGAGGGTATATAATTAAATTATATTTGATCTTGTGATCTATTATTATGCTTTTTTTTTAATATTTGGGAAAGTTACCACAACACGATTATCCCGTAGTTTTTAAGATCAAAGATACAACTATGTTGGTGTCCCTTGTTAATTTTACATTGTATTTTTTAAAATGTAACTGCCTACTCCCAAACAGTCATTTGAAGTAAAGTGTCAGTTAGTGTCAGATTGCCCACCGCACTATCACAGTCCCATTGTAAGTTGCCGATCACCGCCATTGCTAGTACAGAAAAACAAATAAATAAGAATTCCAGTATATATACCATCAATTGTAGATGCTATAACTTTTACACAAACACAAAAAGTGTATCAATATACACTTATTGGGTTTTTTTTTTTATTTACCAAAGACATGTAGCAGAATACATTTTGGCCTAAATTTATGAAGAAATTTGATTTTTAAAATTGTTTTATTGGTTATATGTTATAGCAAACAGTAAAAACCCAGAGTTGATCAAATACCACGACAAGAAAGCTCTATTTGTGTGAAATTTAATTTGCGTTGACCGTGCAATTGCCAGTTTAATTAGCTCATAGCTGAACAGCAAAAAATGATCCGGTCTGTGATCTGTGTATTCTGAGGGCAGGGAGGTCTCCCCGCTGTCAGAAAACAATAACTTAGCGGCGAGTATTGTTTTTTTTTTGTTCGTTCAACCCAATGGCTGTATTTAAAAAAAAGGACTAATCTATGGGCTGTATTACCTTTGTTCAAATAGTCCAAAAGGGAATCAGCTTTAAAGCAAGCATCCCAAAATATTACATACTTAAAACCAAAACTGTAATATGTTGCTGCTTACCAGTCCTTAGTTGTGGTGGCCAATGGCGGCTGGTGGAAGATTTTTTTGGACGGGGGGCAGCAAAGAGTGCACCCACAGCCACCCAGTTCCAATCACTCGGGTCTGGAGCACTTACCCCATTTATGGCTGGCGTCATGGGCGGCGAGCATCACGGGTGGTTTCCCCTTCTTGTATGGTAAATCAAAAAGTGTAGCGCTGATATACACACCAAAATAGTATAGTGTGTTATAGATGTGATATATGAAATTAAATGTGATATATGAAATCAAAAAGTAGCTGTGCTTAAATGCACAAAGTATAAACATCAAAACAAAGTGAAATAACAGTCCACATGAATAAAAGAAGGAAGGCTCTTCCTGTTGGGGTGACACCCACACGGGGGGGGGGGGTTAACAATAGGTTTGTCTGTAGTCACTCTTATCAAGATTCCAAGGTAAGTAAATACTCTTACCGGCTGAGATGGGCATCACGGGCGGTTTCCCCTTCTTTCCTCCGCGGGCATCACGGGCGGCTTTAACTTCTCTCCTCAGTGGGCATCACAGGCTGCGGGCATCACGGGTACAGTGGCTTCCCCTTACCCTGCTTGGTGGCTTCTGTCTCCTCCCTCCTCCTCGATGGCCAATCAGAACGCTTCTCCTTTTGGCCAGTCGGGAAGCGGGTCTCTTTTTCCACCTATAATGTGACCTATAAACTGTACAACTCAGTTGAACAACAAACTGAAATCTTTTAGGTGGAGGGAAGTAAAAATAAAAAAAACTAAAATAATATGGTTGCATAAGTGTGCACACCCTTACACTAATACTTTGTTGAAGCACCTTTTGATTTTATTACAGCACTCAGACTTTTTGGGTATGAGTCTATCAGCAGGGCACATCTTGACCTAGCAATATTTGCCCACTCTTCTTTGCAAAAACACTCCAAATCTGTCAGATTGTGAGGGAATCTCCTGTGCACAGGGTTTAATGTTTCTGTAGGCCTCTTGGCAGCCTCCCTGAACAGTTTTCTTCTCATCTTTTCATCAATTTTGGAAGGACGTCCAGTTCTTGGTAATGTCACTGTTGTGCCATATTTTCTCCACTTGATGATGACTGTCTTCACTGTGTTCCATGGTATACGGTATCTAATGCTTTAGAAATTCTTTTGTACCCTTCTTCTGAATGATACCTTTTAACAATGAGATCCCTCTGATGCTTTGGAAGCTCTCTGCGGACCATGGATTTTGCTGTAGGATGTGACTAAGAAAATGTCAGGAAAGACCTATTAGAACAGCTGAACTTTATTGGGGGTTAATCAAAGACACTTTAAATGATGGCAGGTGTGTACTGACTCCTATTTAACAGTTTGAATGCGATTGCTTAATTCTGAACACAGCTACATCCCCAGTTATAAGAGGGTGTGCACACTTATACAACCACATTATTTTAGTTTTTTATTTTTACTTCAAAAAAGCACTGTGCTGCGTGTAAAAGAGTCCCTGCACCTTTTCAAAAACTGCATTGCAGGAAACGGTATGTGAGATGTGAATAGGACCCATAGGAAATAAGATTAAATTGATTTTAGATTGTAAGCTTTTTTGAGCAAGGTCCTCCTGTGTTGAATTCTATTGTATTTGTATTGTGTGCCCTCGTGCTGTAAAGCGCTGTGCAAACTGTTGGTGCTATATAAATCCTGTATAATAATAATAATTGTAGTGAGTTTTTGTCTGCAAACGCACTAAAATACACATAGAGGTGAACCTATCCTAAAAAGCAGAAGTCTCTCCCTGCACTAAACATAACTGTCTTGGACAAGACAGGTTCTTCTCCCTCTCCCTACCTACTCCCAAGATCACTGGAATATATTGAGAAGCAAATATCCCCCAGGTAAATGATGAGGACTTTGAAGGCAACAAGGAAAAAGGGGGGTCTAAACAAAGGTTAATAACAAGGAAAAAGGGGGGTCTAAACAAAGGTTAATAATAATAATGTATTTATTGGTAATTAGAAAAAAATTATATAAAATTATTTGGGTGCAAACATCACCAGAAATGGAGTACATTAAAAACAACAAGTTTACAAAAACGGAATCGTTAATGCGCGTCAATTGAAGACATTCAACCCGACGCGTTTCAGGACACTTGTGGGGTCCCTTCATCAGGGACATTCAAAATGAGGTAAAAAAAAAAAGATCACTGGAATCTCAGGAGAGCTTGTGTCCAATAAGGTATCAGGTTCCCCCAAGATGGCCACTGAGGGTCCTGTACATACCAGTCCTCTGACAGACTTCCTTAGTAGCAGAAGAAATGGCAGTCATCTGACTGCTATGTTTACTTCCCAATTAACCACTTGCTCACTGCTAACAGTACGTTTACTGCTGGCGGGTTTCCCCCCCAGGCTCATCGATGTACCCGCACAGCGGATTGCGGTGCTCGGTTTTCTGAGGCTGTGAGGGGCCCAGATACCACATGATTGCTGTGTGATCACATTACATAGTAAAAAATAGTCATGAATTGCATCTATTCATGACATTATTTGCTACTGTGTGTGATCTGTGATTGGTCATCAGTGGTTCAATCTGTGATTGGTACCTGGGCCAGTCATAGAACCATGTACCATGTGATTAGCTGTAGGCCAATCACAGCATCACAATATTAAACCATTTATATATCTCTTCACAAACCTGTATAGGACCATTCACACACACACATAAATATATATATATATATTTTTTTTCTTTTATTGCATTTCTTAGCCTGGTCCTTTTGTGTACTCCGTGACCGCGCAGGACTCGTTTCCCCTTGTGGTTGGTTGGTCCCTTTTGGTGGTGGCTCTTTTCGGGAGATTCGAGGGGGTAGGCTCCCCCTCCTTTGGGGAGAGCATTGGCAATTGTTGTTAATTTTCCTTTGTGCATAATGTTATATGACATTTTTGATTTATTACACTCATCTGTTCCTTCTGTGTATTTTTGTACAGTTAAAAACATGCTGTGATTTGTATATCCCCTGATGAAGCTATTAGGCAAAACATGTTGCGTTAATATACTGTTATACATAATGTTGTTAATTTTTCTTTGTGCATAATGTTATATGACATTTTTGATTTATTACACTCATTCTGTTCCTTCTGTGTATTTTTGTACAGTTAAAGACATGCTGTGATTCGTATATCCCCTGATGAAGCTATTAGGCAAAACATGTCGGGTTAATATACGAATTTGAATTTCCTGTTTCAATTTGAACACCCACCTTATGACCACTTTCATCATGGAATTTTGAAAATTATTGAATATTTGGCGCTTGGTTTTTAATTGCAATTCTTATTAAACTTATACCTTTTATATATTGGTTTTAATTATGTTGTGTAAGCACCGTGATAATCCCTTCTTCCCTCACCACTTGAAATATTTAACTATTTGGGATTATGTGCCAACGCTTCGGGTGTTTTTTCCTTTAGTCAGACATTCATAGAATAAATGAGTCATGAATGAATTTCCTTGCACGCAATTGGGTATTCTTTGCCAAGTGAAACCTTACCACATTTCCCAAATTTTCAGTATTTTTTCATTTATGTTGCAACTCCCCCCCCCCCCCCAAAAAAAAAAAAAAAAAACTGTGGCGATTAAATACCACCAAAAAAGCTCTAATGGTGTGAAAAAATGTATATAAATTTAATTTGGGTACAGTGCTGCCTGACAAAGCAATTGTCAGTTAAAGTAGCATAGTGCTGAACAGCAAAAAATGCCCCGGTCATGAAGGGGGGTAAAACCTTCAAGAAGTGGTCATAAGTATAACTAAGGGTGAAACTTTTTGTGTAGTTTTGGACAGAGTGGAGAGAGATTAGAACACCTGTCAGTTTTTATTGCTGTCCGTGTCCCCATTAGGGAAATTCACCCTCTCTTTGTCCTGTTTACTATTATCATTGAAAGTGAAAGTAAAAGAAAATCCCAAATTGGATTGTCCCCAGAAAAGTACTAGAGGGGAAATCTTCCAATGTGGACACTAGTTCTGGTGACCTGGGGGTCCCCAAGGGATTCCGTTAATTTTCAGGGATTTCCTCTCACTTCCTGTTTGGCTATGGGACAGGAAGTGAAGGGAAATCTCCACAATGGGACACAGATAGTGAAAAAAAATCTGACGGGTTATATCTCTCCCTTACTCTATCCAAAATGCAAAAAAAAGTTTTGCCTATAGTTCTATTTTAAAGAAAGTGAGTGACCCCATCTTACTTATCTTACGGTTACTGTCTCCTTGCTCTGCCTTGCTAACCTGACAGAGCGGCAGCACCGTTCAACAAGCAGCATCTGCCCACATACTTTTTTTGGCCAGGCTCTGTGGAAGCCACACTTGGCCTACAGGTGTGTATTTTAAGCACTTGCTTACCATATAAATGAAAAGGGTTGTAAACTCTTGTGTTTTTTCTCCTTAATGCATTAAGGTGAAAAAACACCTGGCAGTGACCGGCCCCCCCAGCCAAACCCCCCCCCCCCATTTTACTTACCTGAGCCCTGGAATTTCACACGGCGGAGACACACTCTTCCTCTCCCCGGGGTTCTCGGCTCTTGATTGGATAGATTGATAGCAGTGCAGCCATTGGCTCCCGTTGCTGTCAAACAAATCCAATGACGTGGCGCTGGGGGGCGGGGCCCAGTCCAGCATTCTGCGTCTATGGATGCAAATGCTGGACTTGGGAGCACGCCTGCAAGGTAACCCCCCGGGAGAGTGCTTCTCCTAGGGGGTTATATGATGCAGGGAGGAGCTACCAGCGCCACCGGGGGACCCCAGAAGAGCAGGTTCGGGGCCACTCTGTGCAAAACGAACTGCACAATGGGGGTAAGTATGATATGTTTGTTTTTTAAAAAAAACAAAAAAACTCAAAGCTTTACAATTACTTTAAATATATGGCGGCTGGCAATGCTGCGCCGGATTACGTACCTAGTATATGATCCGTCACTTCTGGGTTGGGGGTGCGCATGAGCATTGCCGGTGGTCCTCTTCCGCTGTGATTACACACAGCAGGAGCTGATCTGCGGGTACCGTGGAAGCGATGTCCGCCGACACCTGCAGATCATCTAGCATAGAGGCAGAACAGTGGTCTGCCTATGTAAACAAGGCAGATTGCTGTTCTGTCAGTAGGGAAGGCATGGATCTTGTGTCCCTGCAAAGTAGGAAGAAGGGATCCATGCCTTCCCCTAGTAAAAGAACCTCCCACACAGTAAAAAAAACACTGGCTAGGCATACAGTTAACCCTTTGATCGCTCCTGATGTTAACCCCTTCCCAACCAGTGTACAGTGACAGTGCCTATTTTTAGTGTCACTGGTCCCCAAAAAGTGTCAAAAGTGTCAATTAGGTGTCCGATTTGTCTGCTGCAATATTGCAGTCCTGCTATAAGTCGCTGATAGCCGCCATAAAAAATCTAGGAAAAGATAAAATAAAAATACCAATCAATATACACTAATTAGGATTTTTTACCAAAAATGTAGCAGAATACATAGTGGCCTAAGTTGATGAAGAAATTCGATTTTTTTCAATTTTTTTATTGGATATGTTTTATAACATAAAGTAAAAACTATTGTTTTTTTCCCCAAATTGTCTGTGTTTTTTTGTTTATAGCACAAAAAACAAAACAAAAAAAAAAAAACACAGTGGTGATCAAATACCAGAAAGCTCTATTTGTAGGGAAAAGGACATAAATGCATGACCGCGCATTTGTCAGTTAAAGTAACGCAGTGCCATATTGAAAAAAAATGGCTTGGTCAGGAAGGGGGGTAAATCTTCTAGAGGTCAAGTGGTTAAAAAAAGCAGGTAGTGTTCCTTTAAAACAAGATGATCTGAGACAAAGCGATAAGAGGTCGAATGTACAATGTTCTATTGACAGCTGAACAGATTCATGTAAGGACTCAGCTCTGTGTTCCTGCTGCTATGAAAATGGGGATCAAAGTGCAAGGGGGTTACCATAGAGAGGCGGCCGGGATGACAATGACAAGTGAGCGCTCTGATAACGAATGCAGCACGCTACTGAACAAACGTATCGCTGGTCCTGTGCTGGATCACCATATTCACTGGCCTGACCCATATGGAATTGGTGTATCTGGTGTCACTGTGTATTCACCTTTAGGAAGGGTACAGTGATAAGTAATATGTATAGATAAATACAGCCACCATCGTAAGACCTTAATTATTGCCAACATCCCTAAGGTATAGAACACAGAAACAAAAGTACCCCCCCCCCGGTACATTGGGACTTTATGGACTTTATGGACAGATATACAATATTATACCAACTATGATATAAAAATATAAAGTTTATTAATATACAGGTAGAGATAAAAGCATCGGTGCATACATCACCATAGAGTTAAATATGATAAAATGTAGTACAAATATGGCCCAAAAAGGATTACATAATGTTGTGCACAACTATCTTCTGCGTTATTACCAACGCGTTTTGGGACCAAATATGAATCCCTTCTTCAGGGACCTGTGTAAGAGAAGATCACAGATTTTGAGCACTCATCAGATCGGCCCATAGCGGGCTCATCGCAGCCAAAAACAGTCATAGATATATCTGCACCAGGGTTCAAACGGTCCCCCAACTAGTATCCCCGAGGTGAGAGAGAGATGGAACCACCAGGGCCTCAAATAATTCTCACAAGGATCCCAAAGAAGATCCAGATGCACAGCCTGGAGATATGAAGTGTATGGAGGGGGGAGGGGAGAGAGGAGATTCAGCGATGCTGAGGATTAAGGCATATAACATCAATGGAAACGGCCTCTCCAACCTTATGATGACCAGGTTGTGGATATTACCCCTCAGTTGGACATAAACTCTGAGTTGCAGCGCAGCATCTGCAGAAGCAGATACGCCACTCTATATAGTAGTGGGGACGCCCGCACATGCGCACTGCGGCCGCTGTTTTGGCAAGGTCCTCATCCTCAGTGCAGCGTATGCAGACCATTCCACCGGGCCTCGGATGTCTTTCACTGCAGAGTTGAGATAAATGATGATCAGAGAGAAATTACTGTTTTTTCAATCATTAAACTCTCAGTTTCACTAATTAAACTCTTTAGGGAAAACCTGTTTAAAAAAAAAAAAAAAAAAAAAAATATATATATATATATACTGTATATATATATATATATTTTTACGGTAACTACGGACTAAGACTGGGAAGCCATTAAAGTTCATGTGCGTGTAAAGGCAGGCGTCCCAATACTTTTGGTAATATAGTGTATATAACAGATGAATGACTAAATAGTAAAAAAAAAAATCTATAATAAATCATGAAAAGTGCTAAAGAGTTTGTATACTGATAATGTTAATCGTGATCCCAACAATAATATTCATCACAAGAATAATAAAAATAATGTAATGTAATAGTTGTAATAATGTAAACAACAATAATAATATTACTGCACAAATCAATGAAATGTATATCAGTGATAATGGTATTCTGGACTTGGCAGTGACCCAGGATATGTCTGTGCCATTGGCGGCTGGTGCTCCATCGGTCGGGGGGGGGGGGGGGGGGGCAGACAGACCTGACCACGGCCCCCCCGTCGCACACACCGCATTCACACCACCTGTCGCTGGCTCACTTAGAGTACATGGCTCACTCTCCTCTACAGTAGTCTGTTGGTGGGGATCTGCTGGGCACCCCGAGATCAGCACACACAGCCCAATCTCCCACCCTGATCGCTGGCTCAGATCTGATCCCCAATGGGTGACAACGGGAGTGGGTGTTTGGGCACAGACTCCAAGACAGGCCCCCCCCCCCCGGAGTGCCGCTGATTTGACGGCTCTGATAGAGAGGAGGAGGAGGCGGTGGCGGGGCTGAGAGCTGTGTGTTCTCGGAGAGCACAGACTACATCACGGCGGACGTGCGTCTCCTCCCTCCTCCTCCTCCTAGACGAATGGGATCACTTTTCCTTTTGGGCCAATCAGGAAACGGGTTTAAGGACCCGCTTCCTGATTGGCCCAGAGGAGAATCAGTGTGATAATAGTGAATATTCATTCGCTATTGTCATACAACTGGGTGGGCTCGGAGCGCAGTGCCCTGCGCCCCGAGCCTACCCTTTTTTGAAGCCTATTAAAGCCTCTGGCTCTAATCACGTGCTTAAAAAAAAAACTCCCCCCACAGGACTCCATGGTCCGCCGCCCTGCATGTAGATCAAGGGGCCGGACGCATGCATGGGGGGCGCGGCAACCCTGTGCCCCTAGTGCAGTGGTTCTCAACCAACCTTTCTAGTGCCGTCACCCCTTGATAAAATTTCTCAAGTTGTGAGGACCCCTAACAGTAAAATTATTTTCGTTGGTCGCGTTTGCTGGCACAGTGGCGACAATTGATAGGCACAGTGGTGACAATTGATGGGCACAATGGCTACACAGTGGCGACAATTGATGAACACAGTGGCTGCGTTTGGCACAGTGGCAACAATTAAAGGACACAGTGGCTGCATTTGATGGCACAGTGGCGGCGTTGCTGGCACAGTGGCGACAATTGATGGGCACAGTGGCTGCATTTGGTGGCACAGTGGCGGTGTTTTAATGGGTTTTTTTTTTCAGATTTTTTTCAGTTTGTTTGCACCCCCACCACTGATTTATAAATAAACATCCCGGTTGGTTCCTCAAAAGTGGTTATTCCGTGCCAGTGCTAGATACAAAGTGTATAGCACCCAAACATGTATCTAGCACCAGCAAGGAATAACCACTTTTGAGGAACCAACTGGGATGTTTATATAGTAATGATATGTATTGTTCCATAATAAAAAAATTTTTGTCATGTCAGCATTTACTCTTAAAAAATCTATGTCTTGATTGCCCTGGTGACACACAGTGCAAAATGCTTTTATAATTACTGTGTCTGACTTACCAAAAATCACAGGTGTTCTTCAGCTTCTGCAAGTGACGTTTCGTCGCCGCCCTCTTGGTACACTCGTCCGCAGCAAGCGGACTTCGGTGGGTGTAAAAAGATGTCCGCTTGCCGAATTCTAAGTGTAGCATTACTGCGGACGAGAGTACCAAGATGGCGGCGACGGAACGTCACTTCCGTGCGGTCTCTCCTCTCCAGGAAGTGACATCTCGCTGGCCGAGACGGACAGACTCCGGCAGTAACTTCGGGTCCGTCTCGGACAGCTTTCGCAACCCCCTGGCGAATCGGCAATCGACCCCCCAGGGGGTCGTGACCCCCAGGTTGAGAACCGCTGCCCTAGTGGATGGGCCGCCACTGGTCTGCGCATGTGTCGGGGATGTTCTCATGTGTACAGAGATGGGTAAGAATCCCCGGCACATGTGCAGACATGTCGCAGGTCTCTGTTCGGTGGTAAATAACTGGAAGATTGTAGTGTTGTTTCTGCACAGAAACTTTTGATGCCTCTGTAACACTGCCTTTTGTGAATGTGTGATGTTGCAATCCCAAGAGGTGGGGGGGGGGGGGGGGGGCTGCTTACATAATTCTCCACTAAGCAAGAAAACCTTGCAACACAAAAACTGTACTACTGTACTATACTTTACCAGTAATAATGAGCCATTTTCCGGCTCTGTAATAAGGAGCAAGGAGGAAACAAAACAGGTTTATGTAATGGGTGAAGGTGACACTAAACAATATTCTTATTCTCCAAAAATAATCTATACACATTCATTACTTAAAGGCCATGTAATTTATTTATTTATTTTTTTTAATTCTTACTGGATTCTTTTGCTTCTTGTAGCATCCTTAATAAGCTCCCAAACTTCTCCTTTTTCCCCTTGCTCTAATTTATTTGTAATGAGCAGTGTATTTAAGTGTATTTTAGTTGCAGTCACATGCATTATTCTATGCACACTACAAATCCCATTGTCCATAGCCATCTCAGGAGCGAGGAAGAGAAGGTGGCTACATTCTTACATACAGAGGGTCCATGGGGAAAAACGTAGCCACCATTTAACAATAAATCAGATCAGCAAAAAAAAAAGTTTAGGGATTTGGAAGAGGCTGAGAGCAATAGAAGGGAGTTAATATGTACTTCAATTGAATTTTATATATTTTTTTATATTTTTAACTGCCATTTAGTTTCATTTTAACACAGGGTGACTCAAACAGGGTTCCTCCAGCGGTTGCTAGGGGTTCCTTGAGCAATATCGCAGTGCTGTTATAAGTCGCTGATTGCATCCATTACTAGTATAAAAAAGAATTCCAGTATACATCCCATGGTTTGTAGACAATATAACTTTCAGGCAAACCAATCAATATACACTTATTTTTTTATTTATTTTTTTTAATCAACATGTAGCCAAATACATTTTGGCCAAAATTTATTAAGAGATTTGATTTTTTACATTTTTTTTATTAAGTATGTTTTGTAGCAGAAAGTAAAAAAAATATAGTTTTTTTTTTTTTTTCAAAATTGTCGTCTAATTTTTTTCTTTATAACCCAGAGGTGATCAAATACCACCAAAAGGAAGCTCTATTTGTGTAAAAAAAAATTATATAAATTTAGTTTGGGGTACAGCGTTGCATGACTGCGTAGTTGTCAGTTGAAGGCGGTAAAACCTTTTGGAGATTAAGTAGTTAACCACTTACCGACCACCCACATTTGCTCACATTTGCCCACGTTTTCATCATTACTTTGACATTTAATACCGGGGTAATGGCAGCAGCTAGCTGCCATAACCCGGGTATCATTTTTTTATGTGGGCGATTCGGTGTCTGCTAAAAGTGATCCCGGCGGTGGATTTGCCAGGGGATCAATTTTAGAGGTGCCCCCCTCCGTCGCTTTACAGTCGTTTCCGGGTTTATCGGAGCCGTCGGTAAACCCAGAAGAGATCCGATTCGGCTTCTAGGCAAGATGGCCCCCATTAGGCTCTTTGCCAGTGATGGCGAACCGTGGCACCCCAGATGTTTTGGAACTACATTTCCCATGATAATAACAGGTGACCCTACGCTACGGTATCTATCAAGCAGTTGTGTGCGGTGATAATGGGGTCAAGGTGGACAATGGTGCCAATAGCCAAAAGTGTATATAAATATAAGAGAGAAAAGAAAAGAAGGAATTGCTGCCTCTACATATTGCTGCCACCTAAGTGGAGCAGAAAATGGGGTTAGAAAAGGTAGAAGTGGCTCTATTCCTCTCTGGTTTCAGTGTAGTGGAAAGAAATAGCCTTGCAGTTTATAAAACCTTTAATCTATCCTAAATCAAACCAAATAAAACAAAGAGAAACGAATGAAAAACTATAAAAGACCGGTGTTATACCCTCTGCCTTTTAAATGAATGAAAAACTATAAAAGACTGGTGTTATACCCTCTGCCTTTTAAATCAGGCTGGTGGATCGAAACCATAAACATATGAGATGGTTTGGTCTTTCTTAGAAGATGTTATGGGACCCAAATCCCAAAAACCCCTACGGTGTCAAAAATGCACCAGAAGTGTTAGACCCCCTGTGTATCCCAGACAGGGTGAGGGTAATATTACCGCTGCACAAATACAGTGTGACATAAGATATTGCAATGATCGCCATTTTATTCTCTAAGGTCTCTGCTAAAAAAAATTATATATATATATATATATATATATATATATATATATATATATATATATATATATATATATATATATATATATATATTTCTCACAAGCTCGATGGGCAGCCTTAAAGTGGAATTCTACTTACCTTCACTCCGCATGTGTGCACTGCTCATTGTACATAGCAGACAAGTGGGTAAGAAAATGAGATATAGTATGCCTTTTCTGCATTAAAAAGCTAAAAAGCCTGAGTTTTTTCCCTTTTTTATTTGCAAGCATCCCACCTTAACCATCTTGTATGCTTTATGGAATAACTGTAAACTGCAGAGTTAGCAGTTGCTTTGAAGAAAAGAAACTGATCGGTTGCTCTGCTACGGGCAGCAAGAACCGCTCTTCCTCCTCCTCTCTGATGACAAAGGCTTGCTGTTTTCCAATGACATGAATGGAGTACCTGCCATCGTAATCATCCAAAGTAAAAGGAGGGGGCGGTGGGTTAAGGTCACGGTGTCACTTAACTCTGAATGACCTTTGGGGGGGGGCAGGGAGGCAGATATGACAAGGGCAACATTAAATAATCTATTTCTTCTTATGGCTGACCCCTTTCAGAGATTAGCCATAGTATCGCCTCCGCCACTCCGTAAAGTGATGTCTTAGCACTCGTACAGATCACCCCTAGGCCTGATTCACACCTATGCAGGTTGCAGTTTGCATATTACAGGTGCATTTTGTGTTTTTCAATACATGCTTTTGATCCGTTGAAGTCTATGGAACCAAAAACCAGAAAAAAGTCCCTGGCCCTTTCCATAAAACGCACAGGTGTGAACTACATCCATAGGATACCATGTTAAATGGACTTTAGTGTGTTTCTGCAAAACTGAAAACGCACTAAAAATGCACAGGTGTGAACCAGGCCTTATGTTAACTGCAACAAAAATTGCTGACCGAACCTGATTAGTAGAGACACCTATCAAAAAAACATCAGATCTGAGGCTCGATTCACATCTATGCATGTTGCTTTTAAACATTTCTGCAGTGCTTTTTGCGGTGCTTTCCGCGTCTTTGGACACGCATTTTTACCGCGATTTGCGGTTTTTCTTTTTTTTTTTACACTGTATATAGCTGGTTGCTAAGGAGGGGGCCGGGAAGCCGGCCACCACGTCCTTAACAACCGATGAGTCATCAGTTGTCAGCGGGCTTCCTGTTGAATGTAAAAAAAAAACAAACTGCCGGCTAAAAAAAAAATCGAGAGAAAAAACAGCGTGGGGTCCCCCCCCCGGGTCCATATCAGGCCCTTGGGTCTAGTATGGATTCAGAGGGGACCCCCATGCCAAAATTTTAAAAGAAAATGGCGTGGGGGTCCCCCCAAAATCCATACCAGACCCTTATCCGAGCATGCAGCCTGGCAGGTCAGGAAAAGGAGGGGACGAGCGAGCGCCCCACCCCTCCTGAACCTTACTAAGCCGCATGCCCTTAACATGGGGGATGGGTGCTTTGGGGCAGGGGAGGCTCTGCCCCTCCCACCCCAAAGCACCTTGCCCCCATGTTGATGGAGACAAGGGCCTCTTCCCAACAACCCTTGCACGGTGGTTGTCGGGGTCTGCAGGCGGGGGGCTTATCGCAATCAGATTACGTCATCGGGAGGCCACGCCCCATTGTGACGTCATGGACCCATAATGCCCCACGTTATCATGCACACTGGTGGGTTAGCAATAATTCTACGTTCATCATTCACAGTCTAAAATTACCTTTAGTGTATGAAAATATGTGGTTGATAAACCATTGCAATAATATCACACAATGAAAAAAAATGTCTGCCACCATTTTATTCTCCAGGGTCTCTGCTTTCTCTGCTAACAATTAAAATATATATTTTTAAAAGTATTTCAAATATACATTAATACTACATAATGTGCTAGTATGCGATGCTTACTAGCACATTATGCCAGTGTCTCGCAGGTTTTTTTTTTCCTTGTCAAAAAAGTTTATTGAGCATACAATAATAAAAAGGTACATGAAGTTCATTTACAAGGATCTATAAAGTAAGCTCAATGTTATGCATTAGAATTTGTATAAGTATTTAACTTGAAATTATCAGATAATAAAAATTAGGTACACAAAACCTAAAATAAAGGTGGAAAGTAATACATCAATTTCTTTTAGAGTTATTTAGCAGGTTTTTTTTTAAAGGTGCAGTTTACTACTGCTTTTAATATATATATATATATATATATATATATATATATATATATATATATATATTTAGTTTTTTGTTTTATGGTCGTGGCCCTAAGACCGAGACAAATGTGGATCACATAAACACGCGACAAGACTTACAACATAAATAGACCCGAGGTGTGGCTTTTGGTCATCTGGTAGGTAAGCCAAGAAAAGGGGCCATACCCAAGATAAGTAATGAATAATTGTGGAGGAAAGTGTGCTGAGAAATGTTGTAAAAAGGGGAATGGGAGGGAGGGTATCGCGCACTGGAACCGACAGAGAGCAAGGGCGAGCGACCAGCTTAAATACCCACCAGGCTCCTCCCATTAATTCAGGCCACCATACTGGCCTTCTAATTTATGGTCGTGGCCCTAAGACCGATTTAGATGTGGATCACATAAACACGTGACAAGACTTACAACATAAATAGACCGGAGGTCTGGCTTTGGGGATATATCTTTATTGGTTCTAAGCTCATTGAGCAAGCTTGGAGAAGGCTAGGGCCAACTCCACTTAAGGGTTCAGAATATATCTGGCGAAGCAGGTGGACTTCCATGTGCCTAGCTTCTTGATCACATGGTCTCGTACTCTGTGCTGAGATGCAGCTGAGGCTGCGCCGATCCGGAAGGAATGTCCGGAATAACGCCCGGGTCTAGGCCTAAGTTGAGCAGTAGGACTCTAACATGTTTGATAAACTGACTGCCAGTCAGGGAGTTGAACGGAAAAGGCAGTAACGGGCTGGAGACTGACTGGGTAGGGGAGAGAGCAGACGGTCAAGGATGGTTACTGGGCACCAGGTGTTGCTGGTGCTGAAGAAGTTGATATCTACTCCGGGTCCTGTTTGTTGCATTTTGCAGACCGTAAGGTGAAGGACATAATGGTTTGGGAAGCGAGTCAGCAGGTGTCTGTACAGTACCTGACTACTGGTACTACCAGAGGTGAACTCACTAGGTCGTAGGAAGCCGTAGAAAGCCAGGTAGATGGCCGCCTGGATGACCAGGCTGGGCAAGAGCCCAAAGGGGGAACGTGTGAGGATTTTGGACATGCCACTGAAGATAGCGCTTGTGATGGGTAAGCGTTTGCCATTGGTAGCGGGCTGCTGCTTCTGAATTCCACGCAGCAGGGCTTTCACTGTATGGGCTGTGAACATAGATGGCTGTAAGGACAGTAAATGCTGAATACTGGCTAGGTACAGCCTGATAGTGTTATGAGCGAGAGCCAGCTGTGTATGGCAATTTGCTATGTGGGCGGAAAATTGGCAAATCGCACAGAGTGGGGAAGAAAGATGTCACGGCAGGCAAGTCACCTCCGTCCGCCGGGCCGCTGGGCGCATGCGCGGGGGGTTACTGCTGAGACGTGCACCCGTGCGCGGCCTGATGGTACGGCGCGCGCGGGTGCACGGCGGCCCGCGGGTGCGCGCCGTCGCCCGTGCGGGTGCCCGGTAGCGCGTCACGCTGACGCGCTCACTGGGAGGTACTTTAGACGACACCAGCACCCAGTCGGGTTGCTGGTTTGTCGTCAGCTTCCCTGCCTGTGTTTGTATACCTTGCTTGCTGTTACCTGTTGATACCGACCCTCTGCCTGGATACCTGACTACTCTGCCTGCTTAATACCCTGACCTTCTGCCTGGATACCCGACTACTCTGCTTGCTTAATACCCTGACCCTCTGCCTGGATACCTGACTACTCTGCTTGCTGGATACCCTGACCCTCTGCCTGGATACCCGACCACTCTTGCTTGTTAATACCCTGATTCTCTGCCTGGATAAAGTCCACCTCTTGCTGCTGCCATCCTGACCTCTGGCCTGTTAAAGGATCACTCCAGACCAGTTGGACTTTCTGTCCTCTGCCTTGCTCTCAACGATACCTTCCACGGGGCTGACACCCCCTCGATCCCCTCAGTTCCAAGGACGTTCTTGCCATCAGCTTGTTTTCTCTTAACCTCTTCCCTTGCACCCTCAGGCACTTCCTCAGAAGACTCTCCACTCAAGTCATTCTACAGCTTACCGGAGACCCGTGCCTCTGCGTGCCTCCGATCCCCTGTCTCACTCTCGGGGGTTCGGGTGCGCGTGGTCGTAAGGGCAAGCCGCTCTCGGCATCTCGGCCTCGGTGAGTATTGGCGTGACAGTACAAACCAGCCAGATGTCCGAGGCCGACAGAGCGCGCTCTCCCTTGGAGATCTTATGCCAACAAGTCTCCGCTTTGGCCGATTCAGTACAGAGGCTACAAGAGGGATACACACAAGTGGATAGTCGCCTCCAACAACTGACGGGGGCCCTTCCCCCTGCTGCTGCAGCCCCAGCACCTAGTAATGAAGGACCGCTCCCTCAGGCCGCTGCTAGTCCTACAGTAGTAATGGCACTTCCGGAACCTAGGGTTCCCACTCCGGAACGGTTCTCAGGGGACCGTAAAAAGTTCAGGGCCTTCAAAAACGCATGCACTCTTTACTTCGCGTTGCAACCTCGAACCTTCGCATCAGAAGTGGTCAAGGTGGGATTTGCAATTTCCCTGTTGTCAGAGGAACCTCAGGCCTGGGCACACAGCCTGATGGAATCAGGAAGTCTGGTGCTTAATACTATTGATACCTTTTTTGAAAGTATGGCCCAACTATATGATGATCCACAGCGTATGGCCACCGCCGAAAATATCTTACACCGTCTAGTCCAGGGAAGGAGACCAATTGAGGACTACACGGTGGAATTCCGTAAGTGGGCGGCCGACACTAACTGGAATGAGCCAGCCTTACGTCACCAGTATCGCCAAGGTCTGTCGGAACTCCTCAAGGATGAATTAGCCAGGATGGAGACTCCCGCATCATTAGAGGAATTAATTCAGGCAGCAACCAAATTAGATCGGCGTTTGAGGGAACGTCGGTCTGAGCGATTCCAAAATCCTCGCCCAGCATGGGCAACCCCAAGACCCCAACCCGTTCCAGGATCTTCACCCATTACAGCTGGGTCCACTGCACTTTCTGATCCCGAACCGATGCAGCTGGGTTTAGTACGCCCACCGCTAACTTCAGAGGAGAGACAGCGTAGACGGCAGTCCAACTTGTGTCTCTATTGCGGGGGTGCCGGCCACTTCCTGCGCAACTGCCCGATAAGGCCTAGTAAGTCCTCTCAACCTAAAACAATGACCTACCAAGATAACAATTCCTCTAAATCTTATGTGATGTTGTTTATCTCGTTACAGCTACCGGAAGGGGAATCCCGCCTCCCGGCGATCATTGATTCCGGCGCATGTAGCTGCTTTATGGACGCTGCCCTGGCCCGAACCTTGCATGTGCCTCTACAGCTTAAGACGCAACACTTACAAGTCCACTTGGCAGATGGGTCTCTTCCCAGTTCAGGCCTAATCACCCAGGAGACTCAACCTATCCTAGCCACTACCGAGTCAGGACACCAAGAACTTTTACGCTTAGACCTCATCCACTCTCCCATGTTCCCAGTCATTCTGGGATTACCTTGGTTACAAGCCCATGACCCTCTTATCCAATGGAGCTCGAAGACGGTCTCTTTTCCTTCCGCCTACTGTTCTCAACACTGCCGCCCTCAGAGATCCCAGATCTGTGCTACGATCTCAGCTCCTCCGATTGACCTCCAGCATGTTCCCCAGGAGTATCACGAGTTTCAAGAAGTCTTCAGCAAACAAATGGCCGATTGTCTTCCACCTCATCGGCCATACGACTGCCCAATCGACCTGTTGCCAGGATCAGAAATTCCTTTTGGGCGCATCTTCCCTCTTTCCGAAACAGAGCTGGAGGCTCTTAAACAATATATAGATGAGAATCTGAAAAAAGGGTTCATCCGTCCCTCATCTTCACCTGCCGGAGCAGGTATCTTTTTTGTCGGTAAGAAGGACGGTTCCCTTAGGCCCTGTGTGGATTACCGGCAGTTGAATAATATTACTGTCAAAAATCGGTACCCGTTACCGCTCATTCCAGAATTATTCCAACGCTTTAGGTCAGCCAGAATCTTCTCCAAGTTGGATCTCCGAGGGGCGTACAACCTTATCCGAATCAGAGCTGGGGATGAGTGGAAGACAGCTTTCAGGTCAAGGTTCGGGCATTTCGAATACTTGGTGATGCCCTTTGGGCTCTGCAATGCTCCGGCTACGTTCCAACACCTAGTGAACGACATTTTCCGCAAATACCTAGATGACTTCCTCGTAGTCTACCTGGATGATATCCTAATTTTCTCCCCTACATTGGAACTGCACAGGGATCACGTCAAAACAGTTCTGACCATTTTGAGACAGCACAAGCTTTACCTAAAAAAGGAGAAATGCGAATTCGAAAAATCAGTTGTGCAATTTCTAGGGTTTATCATTTCAGCAAACGGAGTGGAGATGGATCCTCAAAAGATACAGGCTATTCAGGAGTGGCCAGCCCCCTCTGATAAAAAAGGGGTTCAACGCTTTATCGGATTCGCTAACTTCTATCGGAAGTTTATTGTCGGATTCTCTACTATAGTGGCACCCATCACTCAGCTAACACGCCGGCACGGATCATTCCAGTGGTCCCAAGCAGCACAGGAAGCTTTCATGAAGCTAAAGGATCTGTTCAGTTCCGCTCCTATTCTCCGGCATCCTGATCCTTCCCATCCGTTCGTGTTGGAAGTGGATGCATCAGAAATAGCCACGGGGGCAATCCTTTCTCAGAGACAGGGACTCAAGGCCATCTTACACCCAGTCGCATTCGCTTCTCGGAAACTCAGTGCGGCAGAATTAAATTATGACGTAGGTGACAGGGAACTGTTGGCCATAAAATTTGCCCTGGAAGAATGGAGGTACTTACTTGAGGGGGCGCTCCATCCGGTGATGATTTTCACCGATCACAAGAATCTTGAGTACCTCCGAACAGCAAAACGCCTCAAACCCAGACAAGCCCGTTGGGCCCTGTTCTTTTCGCGCTTCAATTTCCACATCTCTTACAGACCTGGCAAAAAGAATGGTAAAGCGGACGCTCTCTCTCGAATGTTCTCAGCAGAACTCCAGACCTCAGAACCAAGTACAATTCTAGCACCTCACAACTTTCTTGGCTTGACACAGACAGACCTGATAGCTTCGATCAAGAGATCATCCGATACATGTACCGATCCAGAGGTACAATCCCTAAGGAAAGATGTGGGTCTCTTTTGGGTCCGGGACAAAATTTTTGTGCCTCAACAAACCCGGTTAACCACTCTCAAGATGTGCCACGATCATAAATTGGCTGGCCACTTCGGGGTTAGGAAGACAGCTGACTTAATCTCTCGCTCCTTCTGGTGGCCAGGTTGGAGACGGGATTGCAGCGAATATGTGGCCTCTTGTCTCCGTTGTCAGCGCAGCAAAGGTCAGAACGCCAGATCCTGGGGCTTACTTAAACCGCTCCCTATTCCGGAACGACCATGGTCCGACGTGTCCATGGACTTCATTGTGGATCTGCCAGCCTCAGAAGGCTTCACTACCATTTTTGTTGTGGTCGACCGTTTGTCCAAAATGGCCCACTTCCTACCCATGATCGGTACTCCCTCCGCAGCTGAAACAGCCAATGTTTTTCTGAAGGAGATCATAAGGCTGCACGGGGTACCAAAGAATATAGTGTCTGACAGAGGTGCGCAATTCACATCCAAATTCTGGAGGGAACTTTGTAAGGCCCTGGATATTAGAGTATGCCTCTCATCAGCCTATCATCCGCAGAGCAACGGCCAAACGGAGAGGACAAATCAGACTTTGGAGCAGTATCTCCGTTGCTTTTGTTCAGGATCCCAGGATGATTGGTCAAAACTTCTTCCATATGCAGAATTCGCGTATAATAACTCAGTTCACGCGGCTACCAACCAGACGCCCTTCTGGGCCAACTGCGGGTTCCATCCCACGTTCTTGACTAAGGACATTCCTGAGGTAACAGTTCCTGCAGTACAGGACAGAATAATATCCTTACAAGCCAATTTTCAGGAGATTCAAAGCATGTTACGAAAAGCTCAGAGGATCTACAAGGAGCAGTATGACAGAGGCAGGAAGGAGAATCCAAAATTTAGCATAGGGGAAGAGGTCTGGTTGTCCACCTCCAACCTCAAGCTGCAGTTACCATCCCGAAAACTAGGACCTAAATTTATTGGTCCTTTCCCTATCAAGAGGATTATCAATCCTGTGGCCATGGAATTAGCCTTGCCCAAAACGTACAGGATCCACCCTGTCTTTCATGTATCTTTATTGAAGCCTGTTGCATCCAGTCCATTTCCAGAAAGAGGAGAGGTTCCTCCCCCACCAACCAGGGTGGACGGTGAGAACGAGTTCGAGGTGGAGGCTATCTTGGGTTGTAGAAGGAGAGGCAGACAGCTACAATACCTGATCCAATGGAAGGGATACCCACCTGAAGACAATTCATGGGAACCTGCGAAGAATCTACATGCTCCTCGTTTGATTCAAACCTTTCATCAAAACCATCCGGAGTTGATGTCTAGCTTGGGCGTCCGGTGTCCGCCCTTAGGAGGGGGGCACTGTCACGGCAGGCAAGTCACCTCCGTCCGCCGGGCCGCTGGGCGCATGCGCGGGGGGTTACTGCTGAGACGTGCACCCGTGCGCGGCCTGATGGTACGGCGCGCGCGGGTGCACGGCGGCCCGCGGGTGCGCGCCGTCGCCCGTGCGGGTGCCCGGTAGCGCGTCACGCTGACGCGCTCACTGGGAGGTACTTTAGACGACACCAGCACCCAGTCGGGTTGCTGGTTTGTCGTCAGCTTCCCTGCCTGTGTTTGTATACCTTGCTTGCTGTTACCTGTTGATACCGACCCTCTGCCTGGATACCTGACTACTCTGCCTGCTTAATACCCTGACCTTCTGCCTGGATACCCGACTACTCTGCTTGCTTAATACCCTGACCCTCTGCCTGGATACCTGACTACTCTGCTTGCTGGATACCCTGACCCTCTGCCTGGATACCCGACCACTCTTGCTTGTTAATACCCTGATTCTCTGCCTGGATAAAGTCCACCTCTTGCTGCTGCCATCCTGACCTCTGGCCTGTTAAAGGATCACTCCAGACCAGTTGGACTTTCTGTCCTCTGCCTTGCTCTCAACGATACCTTCCACGGGGCTGACACCCCCTCGATCCCCTCAGTTCCAAGGACGTTCTTGCCATCAGCTTGTTTTCTCTTAACCTCTTCCCTTGCACCCTCAGGCACTTCCTCAGAAGACTCTCCACTCAAGTCATTCTACAGCTTACCGGAGACCCGTGCCTCTGCGTGCCTCCGATCCCCTGTCTCACTCTCGGGGGTTCGGGTGCGCGTGGTCGTAAGGGCAAGCCGCTCTCGGCATCTCGGCCTCGGTGAGTATTGGCGTGACAAAAGACCAGCAAGTGACGACAGAATAGTTCCATGTCTGTGCCGCTCCAGTCAGTACTGATCTGGAACTGGGCGCATCTTGCTGCTGCTTTGGCTGAGAACGACCAATGGTAGTCGTAGAAGGCAAAGCCACCATATTTGTAAGTAAGATCTAACACTGCATGGAGGTATAATTCCAGCTCCTGCCTCCTGCTGGGGGTGGCTGAATAAAGGACGTCCCTGAACATCCTGAAGGCCAGGGCGAACTTGGTGGGTGACAGCTTACGACTGAGCCTGGGGTCTTTCAACATGACACCTACTGAGAGGTCCCCCCAGTAGTAGGATTTGTTGTCAGCTAAGTCATGGGCTGAGATGAGCAGGGATGCCAAACTGACGTCTTTGCCCTCTAGTATATCCTTCCTGATGCTGGCCAGGACAAGATGAGCGGAGAGGACGATAGGTGTAGAGCCTGGTGTACCTGCAGAAGGAGAAGCTGTTACAGGGACCAAGACCGGATCAGGGAGGGCCATGGATCGTTGAACCTCCAAAAGGGTGACTCTGGTCTGGATGTCCAAACTGTTGCCGTTAAGGAGGAGATCAAAGAATGCAGCTGAGAAATGGCCCCGGAGATGGATTGAAGGGATGCCTGCTGGGTGCTGGGCCCGGCTGTAGCTGGAGGTGGGAAGAGGAGCCTGAAAAGCTCTGCCTTCCTGGCCGTGGCGGGAAAGGGAATGTCTCTGTGTCTCAGCTCAGAAATGAGCTTGGGGATGGTCCATCCCCTGAGGGACTATACCCTGCCGCACTCTGAGCCCGCAGAGGGTGACAGAGGGGCAGGTGTGGGGTCCTCGCTGCCAGCCTGTGACATAGCTCTGGCTAGAAGACAAAAGGGGCGGGGCTTCTCATGTTTAAGAAGAGACATAGCCGTAGGATAGAGAGCGAAGTGGTAAAGAGAAAACTTGGAGAGGAAGGAAAAAGAGAAGTAGGGAGTGTAACGAGTTGAGTGTGGAATACTCGTGATGCGAACCGTTGTGCTGCCGATGCAACTAACGAAGCTTAGGGTTTGGTACGAAGTGCTACCAATTGGTGCATGGGAAGCGAGTGATGCGAACTGTTGTGCCGCTGGTGACTAGGTCCGGTTTGGAGTGTGATGCATGTAGCTGCTGACACGATCCAAATCGGTCAGCACAATGATATGAATAACGAAGGTAGGGTATGGTAGGAACCACTACGATCGGTGAAAAGGATATGAGTAAAGCAAAGCATTTTGTGCCGCCAAGGTGACTTAGGCTCAAATTGGTGTGATGCGTATGGCATGGAGTGATATGGACCGGTGAGTGAGACAACGAATTGTTAGTAGGGTATGGTGGTGATCGCTATGAATCGGTGTGGGATGTGTCCGATGTGAACCGTAGTGCTGCTGATGCGACTAGGTACAAATGGGACTGTGGTAAGTTTGCCATGCATTCGTTGTGAATCGGAGAAGAAACAGGGAAGGGCCTGTGACTACTGCGTACTGGAGGCCTACGATCAATTCGTAAGCTCCACGGCAGAACCAAACAAGGAATGGGGAACAAAACGAGAAACAAGCTGGTTGAACGTGATACGTAAAGGGGGTAACGAATCCTACCTGTGACAGCGAGCAGGACTTTGAACAACAAACCACGAAATAAGCAACCGCAACGTACTGTATTCGGAACGACAGACTCACGAACACGCAGTGAGCTGAAGAGTTTGCCTGGTGACGTAACGAATCGCACACTGGAACCGACAGAGAGCAAGGGCGAGTGGCCAGCTTAAATACCCACCGAGCTCCTCCTATAAATTCAAGCCACCATACTGGCCTTCTAATATATATATAGTGCATTTTTATTTATTTATTATTTTATATTAATATAATATAAATGTAATACTGCTTTAACTTCAGTGTATGAAAATATGCACTATATAAACCCTTGTGATAATATCAGATCAAATAAAAAAAAATATTGGAACTGCCACCATTTTTTTTTCCAGGGTCTCTGCTTTCAGAAAATACATCATTGTTTATATACACAATTAAAAAGTGTTTATTTAGAGATATGACAATTAAAACTAGAGTTAGACTTACCGGTAACTCTGTTTCTAGGAGTCGTCCAGGACAGCACTAGAGAGATAGGCTCCACCTCCAGAGGCAGGAAACACAACATTCAGATCCATAAACGACGGCTTCTGTCCCTCTTCCCCAGTTTTTAACCGAAAACTTCCCCGGAACGGCTTCTGAAACAACAAAAACACTTGTCCAAAGTTATAACAGCATATAGGGAGGAAATCCCCGCTGTCCTGGACGACTCCTAGAAACAGAGTTACCAGTAAGTGTAACTCTAGTTTTCTCTAGTTGTCTGTCCAGGATAGCACTAGAGAGGATCAACGAGAACTTACCAGATTAGGGGGGGACTACCACTTGGAGGACTTTTCTCCCAAATGCTTGGTCTTGTGCTGAGATAAGGTCCAATCTATAATGCTTCATGAAAGTCCAGTAGTTTGACCATGTTGCTGCTCGACAGATTTGTTCTGGTGTTGTGCCAGCTCGCTCCGCCCAAGAAGCCAGGGGAAAAAGGAAATTCCTTTTTTAAAATCTTCTAAGCTTCCACAATAGCTTGTTTAATCCACCTTGCGATTGTGCCTTTGAAGCTTGGAAACCCAATTTTTTTCCCGAATGAAAAATTTATAGAGCATTGGATTTTCAAATGCTTTTCGACAATTCCAGATACCGTAAGACACAGGCTCTCACATCCAGTTTGTGGAATTCTGTTTCCTTTGGATTGGATGGGGACCCACAGAAAGAAGGCAAAACAATTTCCTGAGTTCTGTGGAATTTTGACACCACTTTAGGCAGAAACCCTGGGTCTGTACGCAATACCAGTCTGTCTTTAAAAATTTGCAGGAAAGGCTCCGTAATGGAAAGTGCCTGCAGCTCGCTAATATGTCTAGCTGTGGATATGGCCACTAAAAAGACAGTTTTGAGCGTGACCCATTTTAAGGACAGCTCTTCCTTTTGCAGCCATTTTATCCAACCTTGCAATACTGTCGACAGGTCCCATTTTGGCAGTATTTTGAAAGGAATGGGCATAATCCTAGCTAACCCCTTAAAGAACCTGCAAACTAGCGGGTCTAACGCCAGAGGTTGCTCCAAAAAAACAGACAAGGCCGATACCTGCACTTTTAATGTACTAATGACCAGTCCTTGACCTGCACCGTCTTGTTAAAACTCCAAGACGGCTGGAATACCTTCAGACGCCTTCTTGGTATCTAACCATAAACAGAAAACTTTCCAAAATGTAACATAAATTGCTTGGGTTACCTTCTTTCTACTAGAAAGAACTTGTCCTTTGGCTCGGAATATCTTTGGATGATGCTGTCTCACTTAGCTCATTCAAAGGATCTGATTCCTCTCCCCCTGATTCGTCACCCTCCTCTGGGGCTGAAGCGGGGGAACTGCGGCTGGTTGTTTTGGGGTTTCGAGGTTTGACAGCATCGACTTTATGGCCTTCATTTCTTTCTGAACGCCAGAAATCAATGCTTTGCATGCCCCCATTGCCTCCTTGTAAACCAATTTATCAATATAGGGTTTACAAAGGGGCTTGTTCCACCCTTCTTTAAATTTGTTCGTACATGACTGACACCTCTTCTTCCCTCTCTGGTTCTTTGTGCTGAGCCTGAGACAAGAGAAGGAGAGAAGAGAAGGGAGGCAAAGGAAAAGAAAAAACAAAGACAAGCTGCTGTCAGAAAACCTTAGCCAACCAGTGGGTTTATACCCTCACCAGCACCTATGTGCACCCCCACCAGCCGCTGACGGGATTCACATGACTCTTTAGCCTGGATCCCATCTCAAAAAGGGGGGGGGGGGGATGGGTGCTAACATTGAGACCATCACCCCCCCCCCCAGCCCTGTAGGTCAAAGGCACTCCAGTGTCCGCCTACCTGAGCTAGGCCGGCACCACTGCCACCTGGTTCAGCTAGATCCATGCTGTCCTATGTTCCTTGCTGCAGCATCGTTTTGTGGATCAGGACCGTCCTGTGGCTGGTGTTTTTTAAATGGACCGACATGGATGCGGCATCCACGCTCGCCGCGCGACCTAGAAGTGGTGTGCCGGAAGTCCCCGCCCTCTTCCTACGTTCCACAGGCGGGAACTTGAGGCCTATTCCCGCCCCCGCAGGACTCATGCCGGGATACCATAGTATCCGGCCAGCAGACCGCAGTGAGCCCCTTGCGGGGAACGCAGCCCTTTCTGGGCTATCCTGGAGGAGGACGCCGGTACCAGCTCCTCCGCAGCCTGACCGGGGGACTCAGATGCCTGCCATCTTTATCAGGTACTTGCAGACCTCCTTCCCTCTCTCCCTTAGGCAGCCCCTAGGCTCAGGGGAAGGAGAGCTCCCATCCAGGCTCCTCCTCCGGTGAAGGAAACACAACAACTGGGCAAGAGGGACGGAAGCCGCCCTTTATGGATCTGAATGTTGTGTTTCCTGCCTTCGGAGGAGCCTATCTCTCTAGTGCTGTCCTGGACAGATGACTAGAGAAAATATTTTTAAAAGCATTGCTAATTGACAGCATTTTGTATGATATTATCTTATATTAATATAATATATATTTTTGAAAGCATTCTTAAAAACTGCCTACAACTTTTGCACAGTACTCTGTGTGTGTGTGTTTATATATATATATATATATATATATATATATATATATATATATATATATATACACAGTGGGGACAGAAAGTATTCAGACCCCCTTAAATTTTTCACTCTTTGCTATATTGCAGCCATTTGCTAAAATCATTTAAGTTCATTTTTTTTCCTCATTAATGTACACACAGCACCCCATATTGACAGAAAAACACAGAATTGTTGACATTTTTGCAGATTTATTAAAAAAAGAAAAATTGAAATATCACATGGTCCTAAGTATTCAGACCCTTTGCTCAGTATTTAGTAGAAGCACCCTTTTGATCTAATACAGCCATGAGTCTTTTTGGAAAGATGCAACAAGTTTTTCACACCCGGATTTGGGGATCCTCTGCCATTCCTCCTTGCAGATCCTCTCCAGTTCTGTCAGGTTGGATGGTAAACATTGGTGGACAGCCATTTTTAGGTCTCTCCAGAGATGCTCAATTGGGTTTAAGTCAGGGCCCTGGCTGGGCCATTCAAGAACAGTCATGGAATTGTTGTGAAGTCACGCCTTTGTCATTTTAGCTGTGTGCTTAGGGTCATTGTCTTGTTGGAAGACAAGACAATGTCTTCCAAGGCCCAGTCTGAGGTCCTGAGAGAAGGTTTTTTCGTCCAGGATATCCCTGTACTTGGCCACATTCATCTTTCCCTCGATTGCAACCAGTCGTCCTGTCCCTGCAGCTGAAAAACACCCCCACAGCATGATGTTGCCACCACCATGCTTCACTGTTGGGACTGTATTGGACAGGTGATGAGCAGTGCCTGGTTTTCTCCACACATACCGCTTAGAATTAAGGCCAAAAAGTTCTATCTTGGTCTCATCAGACCAGAGAATCTTATTTCTCACCATCTTGGAGTCCTTCAGGTGTTTTTTTAGCAAACTCCATGCGGGCTTTCATGTGTCTTGCACTGAGGAGAGGCTTCCGTTGGGCCACTCTGCCATAATGCCCTGACTGGTGGAGGTCTGCAGTGATGGTTGACTTTCTACAACTTTCTCCCATCTCCCGACTGCATCTCTGGAGCTCAGCCACAGTAATCTTTGGGTTCTTCTTTACCTCTCTCACCAAAGCTCTTCTCCCCCGAAAGCTCAGTTTGGCCAGACGGCCAGCTCTAGGAAGGGTTCTGGTCGTCCCAAACGTCTTCCATTTAAAGATTATGGAGGCCACTGTGCTCTTAGGAACCTTAAGTGCAGCAGAAATGTTTTTGTAACCTTGGCCAGATCTGTGCCTTGCCACAATTCTGTCTCTGAGCTCTTCAGGCAGTTCCTTTGACCTCATGATTCTCATTTGCTCTGACATGCACTGTGAGCTGCAAGGTCTTATATAGACAGGTGTGTGGCTTTCCTAATCTAGTCCAATCAGTATAATCAAACACAGCTGGACTCAAATGAAGGTGTAGAACCATCTCAAGGATGATCAGAAGAAATGGATAGCACCTGAGTTAAATATATGAGTGTCACAGCAAAGGGTCTGAATACTTAGGACCATGTGATATTTCAGTTTTTCTTTTTTAATAAATCTGCAAAAATGTCAACAATTCTGCGTTTTTCTGTCAATATGGGGTGCTGTGTGTACATTAATGAGGAAAAAAATGAACTTAAATGATTTTAGCAAATGGCTGCAATATAACAAAGAGTGAAAATTTTAAGGGGGTCTGAATACTTTCCGGCCCCACTATATCTATCTATATATATATATATATATATATATATATATATATATATATATATATATATATATATATATATGTTTGTGTTTCTTAATTATATTGTTTTATATTATTATAATATAAATATAATATATTTTTGAAAGCATTCTTAATTAACATATATATATATATAATTTATTTGTACATTGTTTATATAGCTACAAATATATAAAATGCCAATTTAACAAGTGTGCAGAATATTATTTTTTAATTTATTTGTATATTGTTTATATAGCTACAAATATATAAAATGCCAATTTAACAAGTGTGCAGAATATTATTTTTTAATTTATTTGTATATTGTTTATATAGATATAAATATATAAAAGGCAAATTTAACAAGTGTGCAGAATTTTATTTTTTTTAAATTTATTTGTATATTGTTTATATAGAGATAAATATATAAAATGCCAATTTAACAAGTGTGCAGAATATTATTTTTTTACATTTATTTGTACATTGTTTATATAGATATAAATATATAAAATGCCAATTTAACAAGTGTGCAGAATATTATTTTTAAAAAATGTATTTGTATATTGTTTATATAGAGATAAATATATAAAATGCCATTTTAACAAGTGTGCAGAATATTATTTTTTAAATTTATTTGTACATTGTTTATATAGATAAAAATATATAAAATGCCAATTTAACAAGTGTGCAGAATATTATTATTTTTTTTATTTATTTGTATATTGCTTATATAGATATAAATATATAAAATGCCAATTTAAAAAGTGTGCATAATATTATTTTTTTAATTTATTTGTACATTGTTTATATAGATATAAATATATAAAATGCCAATTTAACAAGTGTGCAGAATATTATTATTTTTTTTATTTATTTGTACATTGTTTATATAGATATAAATATATAAAATACCAATTTAACAAGTGTGCAGAATTTTATTTTTTTAATTTATTTGTATATTGTTTATATAGATATAAATATATAATATGCCAATTTAACAAGTGTGCAGCATATTGTTATTTTAATTTATTTGTATATTGTTTATGTAGCTATAAATATATAAAATGCCAATTTAACAAGTGTGCAGAATATTATTATTATTTTTTATTTATTTGTATATTGTTTATATAGATATAAATATATAAAATGCCATTTTAACAAGTGTGCAGAATATTATTTTTTAAATTTATTTGTACATTGTTTATATAGATAAAAATATATAAAATGCCAATTTAACAAGTGTGCAGAATATTATTATTTTTTTTATTTATTTGTACATTGTTTATATAGATATAAATATATAAAATGCCAATTTAAAAAGTGTGCATAATATTATTTTTTTTTTTTTAATGTATCTGTATATTGTTTATATAGAGATAAATATATAAAATGCCAATTTAACAAGTGTGCAGAATTTTTTGTTTATTTATTTGTATATTGTTTATGTAGCTATAAATATATAAAATGCCAATTTAACAAGTGTGCAGAATATTATTATTTTTTTTATTTATTTGTACATTGTTTATATAGATATAAATATATAAAATACCAATTTAACAAGTGTGCAGAATTTTATTTTTTTAATTTATTTGTATATTGTTTATATAGATATAAATATATAATATGCCAATTTAACAAGTGTGCAGCATATTGTTATTTTAATTTATTTGTATATTGTTTATGTAGCTATAAATATATAAAATGCCAATTTAACAAGTGTGCAGAATATTATTATTATTTTTTATTTATTTGTATATTGTTTATATAGATATAAATATATAAAATGCCATTTTAACAAGTGTGCAGAATATTATTTTTTAAATTTATTTGTACATTGTTTATATAGATAAAAATATATAAAATGCCAATTTAACAAGTGTACAGAATATTATTATTTTTTTTATTTATTTGTACATTGTTTATATAGAGATAAATATATAAAATGCCAATTTAACAAGTGTGCAGAATTTTTTGTTTATTTATTTGTATATTGTTTATGTAGCTATAAATATATAAAATGCCAATTTAACAAGTGTGCAGAATATTATTTTTTACATTTATTTGTACATTGTTTATATAGATATAAATATATAAAATGCCAATTTAACAAGTGTGCAGAATATTATTTTTTTACATTGTTTATATAGATATAAAAAAATATAAAATGCCAATTTAACAAGTGTGCAGAATATTATTATTTTTTAAATGTATTTGTACATTGTTTATATAGCTATAAATATATAAAATGCCAATTTAACAAGTGTGCAGAGAATTAAAAAAAAAAAAGAAAAAATGCCCCAGTAGTAATGTGTGTGGGGGGTGGCAGTTAAAGGAACTTACCCTTTAAAGTTTCAACATGTATTAAAATATACCTGAGGGTGAACTCATACAAGGTGAAGCCCATGCAGCCAGGATCAGTGCCAGGCGGCTGGCATTTTGCAGGGAAGTTTGCCATCACAGAGAAGATGCTGCGCTGGACTGTGTGGTCCTCGCTGCGGGAGTGGGCGCGGCTAGGAGGGAGGGGGCGTGCCTAGGCAGATGAGGGGGGCGTGGCTCGGCTGACGCTTGGTGCGGGGAAGCAGCTGTGTGCAGAGGCGAGTGCAGTGCGCCCGGGGAGAGCGGAGAGCAGCGCACAGCCTGCAGCACCGTGCACAGCGCCCCCCCTCCTCCTCCTCCTCCCACCCCCGCTCAGCATGGCTGACCCCGCCGACGGAGAGCTGGAAGAGACCACCAACCGCTTCGCCAGGAAGGGGGCCCTCCGCCAGAAGAACGTGCATGAGGTGAAGGACCACAAGTTCACTGCGCGCTTCTTCAAGCAACCCACCTTCTGCAGCCACTGCACCGACTTCATCTGGTGAGAGAGTGGGGGGGACCCGGGGAGGAGCTCAGCCCATTTCCTGCACCTGTCCCCGGGCACTACACTGGGCAGGGTGTAGTACCCCTCTAGGGCACACATTGGGGGCTCATTCACACCACAAGCAGTTGTTTTGCACTTTTTTTTTTCTTGAATGCCTATGAATGAAAAATGAATGCACGGCGTTAAAAAAAGTAAAGTGTGTTGCGTTTTTTTTTTTCCGCATGCAAACGTATCGAAACGCAGCACAGTGCGACTCAGTACCAAAAAAATGCCAATAAACCGCACTGCAAATGGACCGGGCGCTGTAAATAAGCTTTTACTAGTGCAAAACATTTTTTTTTAATTAAAACTGGAGCCCACAGAATCTGCTGCAGCTGTAACCAATCAGCTTCCAAGTTCTGCTTATTCAATTAAGACAATACCACCTGGAAGCTGATTGGTTACTTTGCAGAGCTGCACCAGATTTAGTTCATATCTCTCTCCCCCGCCCCCCGTATAGGATTGCCCTCTGCGATTCAGACCGTATGCCAAATATGCTCCATTTGCGATCTGCAGCGGCTGGGAATAAAAAGTTAATGATGCCTCAAACGCAGGTCGCAAACGCAGTACATTTGTCTGCGCCTAAGTAAAAAAGTACCAATGCGATCCGGTTACAGGGCCTTTTAAATATTAGTGCATGCACTTCTTTGGTGCAGTGCCATGCAATTTTATCCCTTTCAAAATGAATGGGCTGAAATCGCACCACACAGAACCGTATAGCGTGTTGCTGTGCAATTCATGAGCGGGCATGGTGTGAACTGTTCTTTAAAGCTGAACTCTGTGCATAGGAACAATCCTGCATTGCAGGGGTTAACTGCTTGTTTAGGCCTTGGGGGGGCTGGAAAAAACACTTACCAGGTTGCAGGAGCGTTCCCCGCAGCCCGACCCCCTTCTTGCTCTGTTCCCCTCAGCCTCCCCCCCCCCCCCCCCTTCTTGCTCTGTTCCCCACAGCCTCTCTCCCGCCCCCCTTCTTGCTCTGCTCTGTTCCCCTCAGCCTCTCCCCCCCCCCTTCTTGCTCTGTTCCCCTCAGCCTCTCCCCCCCCCCTTCTTGCTCTGTTCCCCTCAGCCTCTCCCCCCCCCCCTTCTTGCTCTGTTCCCCTCAGCCTCTCCCCCCCCTTCTTGCTCTGTTCCCCTCAGCCTCTCCCCCCCCCCCCTTCTTGCTCTGTTCCCCTCAGCCTCTCTCCCCCCTTCTTGCTCTGTTCCCCTCAGCCTCTCCCCCCCCCTTCTTGCTCTGTTCCCCTCAGCCTCTCCCCCCCCCCCCCCCTTCTTGCTCTGTTCCCCTCAGCCTCTCCCCCCCCCTTCTTGCTCTGTTCCCCTCAGCCTCTCCCCCCCCCCCCCTTCTTGCTCTGTTCCCCTCAGCCTCTCCCCCCCCTTCTTGCTCTGTTCCCCTCAGCCTCTCCCCCCCCCCCCTTCTTGCTCTGTTCCCCTCAGCCTCTCTCCCCCCTTCTTGCTCTGTTCCCCTCAGCCTCTCTCCCCCCCCCCTCTCTCCCCCCCCCTTCTTGCTCTATTTCCCGCAGCCTCTTCCCCCCCTCCTTGCTGTGTTCCCCGCAGCCTCTCCCCCTCTTTTGCTCTGTTCCCCGCAGCCTATCTCTCCCCCCCAGGTTAGCATTGAGGGGGACAGCCCTACTGCATAGCAAGCTTGTACTTTGCCCCAGATGTGGGCCTTAATAAGCCGGGTCTATTCCTAATGGGATTACCTGGTGCAGTTTACGGTAGTCCTAGCTTGTGGGGACGCCTGTTGCACTTGATTGTGTCATATTTCAAAAACGTCAAGGTGTTTTTTCGATATACCTTGTACCCCGGTGACAGCACAGGGCTTATTCCATGCAGCATCCACAATGGGCTCATTCGCAGCAGCTGCTTTTGGGTATACATCCTGAACGCATGGGCAGTCAAATGTTTTCACCCTACTTCACACTACTGCGGATATTGGCATGCACATGTGTAAACACAACAGAGAACGCATATAAATGCGAAAGGAAAAACATGTTCATGCACAAAATACATTTTTGTGGTCAAAAAAATTGCCAAAAAGCGTAATCCAAACATGTAACCATACACTCAGTGCGGGGATTGCGGTGTGATTGAGCCCTCCATGTAATGATCTGATCGGGACGGCGTGAATGAGCCCTACACGTAATGATCTGATTGGGGTGGTGTGAATGAGCCCTACACGTAACGATCTGATTGGGGCGGTGTGAATGAGCCCTACACGTAACGATCTGATCGGGGCGGTGTGAATGAGCCCTACACGTAATGATCTGATTGGGGTGGTGTGAATGAGCCCTACACGTAATGATCTGATTGGGGCGGTGTGAATGAGCCCTACACGTAATGATCTGATCGGGACGGTGTGAATGAGCCCTACATTGAATGATCTGATCGGTGTGAATGAGCCCTACACGTAATGATCTGATCAGGATGATGTGAATGAACCCCAAACAATTCCAATGCAATATTCCCAACGCACGCATTCCTGTAGAGATGGCTGTATTTATAAATGGTTGCTGAAGCGATCATTGGCTGAAACCGTGTGTAGTCAGAGAAGGTAATATCACCAGGATCTCCAAAAATGGGTCCAAAGCTTTAATCGGCGATCACATCATTACAGCAGAAAGCAACTTTGGGGAGCCCCGCAGGACCCCCTCATGCCTGATGAAGGGGTCCTGCTTGGCTCCAAAACGTTGCTTTCTGCTGGAACCATGTGATCGCTGATTAAGACTGGGTTCACATATGGGCTGGCTCACAGCAGGGGTTCGGTGCATTCTGGTTCACCGGTTCAGGTCCGATTTCAGCCCGAATTTTGGGCTGAAACAGACCAAAAGACGCACCGGACCCGCTGCGGAGATATGTGAACAGGCTCCATAGAGAGCCAATCAAAATCTCCTGCTATTGCGAACCCAGCCTTAAGCTTTGCACCCTTTTTAGAGATCCTGGTGTGCTGGTGACATTACTTTCTCTGAACTCCAAACAATTCTCAGAGATGGACAATACGATCCAATCTGTGAATTATCGAAAAGATAACATAGTGTGTCATTGATCAATTTTGTGCAAAGTCAGTCTATTTCGTTGTAATTATTCATATCAGTCTGAACAGAAAATGCGATAGTAGGGAAGTCGATGAATCAATAGGACTGTCGTGTATTACATGTCATACCATCTATTTGCTCTTGTGATTGTGTTTTTCTCCCAGACAGTAAAGCGATCGACTGTACATTCCTATGTAAAATCATTCTGGGTAGGGCCAACGTTAGCCGTTACCTTTTGCAAGTGGAAGCCGATTGGCTGCTGTGGTTTGCTGAACTTCTCAGCGTTTTAGTTGAGAATGACTTGTGCTTCACGTGGGATCTGCACACAGATGCTGTGGTGCATATTAAGCAGAGGATGCATGATTACACGTCACGGTTAACCTCTCACTTTGCTTGGAACTTTCACTGACGCCGCACATGTTTATAGCGCCACTGTGACATGAAGGACATAAGTAGTGCTTTGCATGGCGGATGCTTGAAATGCAGTAACCCATGACAACCAATCAGCTCCGGCCTTTTTTAAAATGTAGTGTTGGAGGAGTGCTGAGGGCTGCTGGTGGCTTAGTGGTTGTGGCTGCTGCACTTTTCCTTATTAAATAAATCTAAAAGGTTTGCATAAGCAGGGAGCGCACGCTTTCTAAGTCGCTATAGCCTGGGGGGGGGGGGGGGGGGGGGGGGTGATAAGCCTCGGCAAACGACAGATCCCAATATGCAATGCCTCATGGGACTTGTAGTTCCACAACAGAGGTTGCCCCTAGTGATAAGACGCAGAAGTGCAGTAACCCTTAGCAACCAGATGCCAGCGTCATTCTGCAGCTGTCGGAGTGATGACGGATTATTGCTGATTGGCACTTTGTTTTGCATAGCCTGGTGACTGACCCTGGCAGAGTTAATAACCCCAGCGGTGATGTGCCAAGCTGCGGGCCCGTGCTTCCTTCTCTAATTTGCATCTCGGTATTCCGGTTTCAATGTTGTTTTCAATGTTGTTTTCAGTGTTGTAACTGTAAGTGTGAACATTCTCCCCGGGCTGTTAGTTCTTGCTGCGGTTCCTGTTGTGTTTACTCGTGTCTTCGCAAAGCCAATACGTTTTCTGGCAGAATGATCGAGGTGCTTGTTTGCTGAACCGATTGAATAGAGATGGGCTTTTTTTTTTTTTTTTTTTGGCGTTGAGTGTCATCCATGTTGTAGAACTGTGGTTACTTGTGACTGTTGACATTGCAGGGGGACCGGTGCAGTGCTGAGGATTGCACGGCACACCGGAGGGGATGATCGAGGGATGATGGTGTTAATGGGACGCTCGTTTTCCTCTTGGTATCTTAGCGATTAACATCAGTTCCTGGTGCAAACACACACACACAGGAAACTTCACTGCATTGTGAATAGCTGCTGTAGTAATAGATTCCTCTGTCACCCATGGCTGGATATGCTGCTGGCTGACACTGCCACAATCCTCCGTCTCCCCCCCCCCCCCCCCTCCTTCTCCTCCTCCTGGTTCCAGTGCAGGTTATAGCCCCGGAGATGTGAAGGAACGCCGTTTGGGAAGACCCAGCACGGCGGACTGCATTAGTAACGCAGCCATTGTGGCTTAAGTAAGGGATTTTTTACGAGCGCAGCGTTCCATTTGTGCCTCCAGATTAGCGGGAGAGTCTTTAATGAATGACAGCGGCGGTATGAATGAGATGCCCTTCGTAGTGACGGGATTCCAGCTGCTCGGCGATGACGATAGGCAGATGATGGCCCCCAACTTGGATTAAAATGCGGTTTTATTTGGTAATGCGATAGCAGCACCCTGGCTTACTTGCAGTAATGGGACTGCTGAGCTACATTGGTCCTTATGTCGCACGGTAACCTATAGCAACCAAAAATCAACCCTCTCCTATTTCTATACTGTTCTAAATTGGTAAATGGGAAGAATCTGGTCACTGCGTTACTAAGGGTGCAGCCATGTTAGGTGTGCATTTGCAGAAACGCACTACAGTCCATATAACATTAGTTCATATGGCTCACGTTCACATCTATACAGTTTCCACCAGTGCATGTTTTGGAGTGCAGGGACTTTTTTTTTTTTTTTTTTTTACACGCATCACAGTGCATTTTCGGCTTAATAGACCTCAATGGAATCACATCAAAAGCGCATGAAAATCGCATGTACGTGTGTTCTTTGGTGCGTTTTACTGCTTGACTACAGACCTCTCCTCCTAGCAACATTAAAGTGGTTGTAAAGGCAGAAGTTTTTTTTTTTTATCTTAATGCATTCTATGCATTAGGATAAAAAAAACCTGTGTGTAGCAGCCCCCCTAAGACCCCTTTCACACTGGGGCGGTGTGGGCGTTAGCAGTAAAGCGCCCCTTTCACACTGGGGCGGTGTGGGCGTTAGCAGTAAAGCGCCGCTAGCTTTAGAGGCACTTTACTGCTGGTATAGGGGTGCTTTTAACTCCCGCTAGCGGCCAAAGAAAGGGTTAATAGCGCCCCGTGTTGCGGCGCTGCCAATCCCTTTGCAGGCGATTTGGCAGCGCTGTCCATTAATTTCAATGGGCAGGGTGTTTTGGGAGTGGGTATACACCGATCCCACACCACCCCCAAAGATACTGCTTGCAAAATTTTTTTTTCCTGTCCTGCAGGCACATCACCCCAGTGTGAAAGCACTCAGGCTTTCACACTGGGGTGGCTTGAGAGGTGCTTTTCAGGCACTATTTTTAGCTCTGAAACGTCTGAAAAGCGCCCCAGTGTGAAAGGGGTCTAATACTTACCTGAGCTCATCCCTATCCAGCGTTGTCCACAAGTGCCTCTTTCGTCCGGAACTTCCCCTTTTGATTGGCTGAGACACAGCAGTGGCGCCATTGGCTCTCGCGGCTGTCAATAAAACTCAGTTAGCCAATCGGGAAAGAGGGGCGGCAGTGCCGAACCACAACTCTGTGTCTGAATGGACACACGGAACTGTGGCCTGGCTCGGGTGCCCCCATAGCAAGCTGCTTGATGTTGGGGCACTCAACAGGAGGGAGGGGCCAGGAGCTGCCCTGTGCAAAACCCCTGCACAGAGCAGGTAAGTATAACATGTTATTTTAATAGGGAAAAGAAAAAAACGAGACTTTAAAATCACTTTAACACATCTACAAAAATGCGAAATGCATCAAAACCATATTAAAAATGGGTAAAAACGCATGTGAAAAAATTGCAAACCGTGCCACAAAATGCACCAGAAAAACACATCCTGCAGAGTGAATTCAGCCTTGGGCTGCAATCGCACCTGGGCGATTTGAATCCTGCCTGCAATTTGAAGACACTCTGCTAAAATTACAAATTGCACAACGTGAATTTCAGATGCCATTCATTTTAATGGCACATTAAATTGCGGTGCAATCGTACCGCGATTGTCTCACGATAAATTGCCATGCATCTGCGGCAAATCGCATTGCGTGGAGCTTGTTGCAGAAAAAAAGGATCAGAAGCTTCTTTCGGGCGACAAGCTTTGCTTCGATTGCAGCTCGATTTATCGCAGCAGAATGGTACCGTGTTTTTTTTTTTAGATGCCATTAAAATGAATAGCATCTAAAATTCGTGTTTTGTGATTTGTCATTTTAGCAGAGCATTTAGAAATCGATTCAAAACACCCAGGTACCCCGCCCTCAGCTATATAACAGCTGTCACCGAGAAGAAGCATCACTCGGCGGGAGCCTCCCATTGAGGCGGAGCTGTTGCGGCTTTTTTCTTTCTTTTTCCAGCTCGTCGGGCGGCGTGAGATGAATTTAAATCGTGGGACATTTTTATTTTATCTTCTAATAAAGGACTTGTCCCAAAGTGTCTCTTTTTTTTACCCTTTTGTTTTCTTGTGAAATGGTAGGGGTACAATGTACCTGTTACCAATTCACATAGGGTGGGAGGCTGGGATCTGGGGTTCCCCTTGTTAAAGGGGCTTCCAGATTCCGATAATCCCCTGCCTGCAGACCCCCACAACCACTGGACAAGGGTTGTGGGGATGAGGCCCTTGTCCCCATCAACTTGAGTGGGGACAAGGTGCTTTGGGGGTGACTCCAAAGCATCCCCCCCATCCTCTTTTCCTGCGGCCTGCCAGGTTGCATGCTCGGATAAGGGTCTAGTATGAATTTTGGGGGGGGCTACGCCTTTTTTTTTTTTTTTTAATTTGGCGCAGGTTTCCCCTTAATATCCATACCAGACCTGAAGGGCCTAGTACAGATTTTGGAGGGACCCCCACGCAATTAAAAAAAAAAAATTTTTGGTTCGGGGTTCCCCTTAATATCCATACCAGACCCAAAGGGCCTGGTAATGAACGGGGGGGGGGGGAATGGACCCATGACGTTTTTTTTTAATGAGTTTTATCTATATTGCTGAGACCCGACAATTCATTATAGCCGCGATCAGTGTTAAATTACTTTTTTCCTTTAGAAATGTCATTTTGCAGTGGTACTGTTCTAAACATGAGAAAACTGCGCCCCTTTACAGGCATACTATAGACACCCCCCAGGCACGATATTTAAAGGAATGTTTCATTTTTATTGTTTTGTCGGTTTTTAAAACTTTTTTTTGCATTGATACATGTCCCCTGGGGCAGGACCCGGGTCCCCAAACACTTGTTATGGCAATAAATTGCATATAAGCCTTTAGAATGAGCACTTTTGGTTTTTCATGTTAATGTCCCATAGACTTTAACGGTGTTCTGCGGCTTTCGAATTTGCGGCGAACACCCGATGTTACTTACGTTCGACTCGAACATCGGACTCATCCCTAGTCAACACTACGTATGAAATCGATTGCTCTTTTAAAGATTTTTTTTTTTTTTTTTTTTGATTAGTTAATGTTGGCAACGATTTTGACCAACGAACGCTGTTTCGTTGGTCGGCGATCGATCGGTCCATTTTCTAACTGTGCATTCCTGCTATTAGGACGCAAGGTAAGTAGATCACACTGCGTACAGTTTTAAACAGATGTGAGTAGAACAGGATTTTATCCCACAGCTGCGTTTTGGTCTGTAGCATTTAGCTTGGAAGAAAAATCTTCGCCTGCAGCCCGATTGGCCGTATTTTATGTAAGCATTTGAATAAATGTTGAAGTTCCTGTTCACACAGTGCGGAGACTGGCGTTTTTCCCCCGCTGTGTTCTACGTGGCACGTTCGCACTGCCGTGCAGCCCAGAGCTGCGATAAAATACAGACGTGATGAATTTTATCACAGCACACAGGAAGGTGCCACGTGTACTTACAGCAGCTCAATGCACCGTGCTGCTGTATGGTGACATGAATGAAGTGTCACTTCGTGTACGTCACATAAGGTTCGAAAGAAAAGGGAAGCTGTGTGATGCGATTAAATGTGCGCCACACCGCCCACTACTTCCGGCTTACCTAAAAAACTGCTCTGGTGTGCCGGCATTGTAAACCGGCCCTTAGTGGGCACGTCCATATGCACCGCTTACTATTGAATTCAGGGTCCAGTGGAGATGTAACCACAAACAATGTGTAGGCAGCGGCGCAGGTGTGGAATGGCCACGGCTTTCATTTATTCAGAGTGACTGAAGGCCGTGGCCATTCTATACCTGCACCACCGCAGCTGCCTTCTCCTCGTCTGTGTTTACGTCGGCCTCCTGGCTCTGAGTGAGTCATTCACTTGGTAGGGGCATGCATGCCGAATGACCTTCACCGCTGCTGTCTACACATTGTTTACATCTTGGGCCCCCCCTCGGCCCTGAGAGTCATTCGTTGGCAGCAGAATGCCCTCAGTCATTCTGTACTTGTAGTGTCGTTGCCTAGCAAATGACTCCTTCAGGGCTGGGGAAGGATGTAAACAATATATAGGCAGCGGTTCTGAATGACCTACGTTATGTGAACCTATGGATAGCATTTGAATATGGCTCTGTTCACACTAGCGCAGTTTTGATGCGACTTTCGGCGTGACTTTACACTCAGTCGCACCAAAGTATTGCAGGCACGTTTTTAAAATCGCTGCGACTTTAAAAGAGAGGTAAAGGAATTTTTTTTTCCTGATTAATACTTGCCTAGGTGGATGCAGCAGCGGTCTGATGCTGCATCTGTCCCCTGGCGCCTCTTCACTGAAAACCGAGCGATCGAACACCGCCGATAACTCGGTTTTCAGAGCTCCGTGAGCAGAAAGCTGCAGACTGTCAGTTATAGCTCTCTGCTCTTCTTCCACCTCACTCATTGGAGAGCTGAGCTGTGGAGGGGGGTCGGAGCGGCCGTCTCGGGCACCTGATAGATCCAGACTTGGTGGTTGTGATGAAGCGGAGCCTGGACTGATATCTGTGATGTCAGCCCGCTCTCTGCTGAAAACGGGTCACAGGAGTGCTAAACTGATTGCAATCCTCTGACCCAGAGAAGCCCAGCCAAACAAGCTTTGGCTATGTTTCTCCTTTAAGTCACAATGATCATTGAAAAGAATGGCTGTGACTTGTCATGTCCATAGTCACATGACATGTCACACAAGTGTGAATGGAGCCTAAAGTAGAGGTTCAGCCAAAATGAACAAAATGAAAACCAATAGGTCATTACCTTCAATCCCAGAGATTTCCCCTGCTGTACTTTTTTCTGCCTCTAGATATCCTCAGCCTGATGACAAGCAATATTCAACCCACTTCCTCTGAGCCCAGGTTCCCCTGAACTTGCCGCAGCCTGTGATTGGACAGTGAAGGAGAAGCAGCAGAGTGATGAGCTCATAGCTTTGCCACTCTCTCTCCTCCTATCAGCATGCTTCTTGTTAGCACATTGGAACAGATTTGCTCCTTGTGCTGTATTTTTGCTCTTTTATTGACCACACTGCATTTGAAGATCCGCATACCAAACAGATTGTCACAATCAGGTTGCAATGAATTACACTTTGCACAAATTTGTTATACAGCAAATAGATTCTTGTAATATTGGCTTTTGAGCAGGGTGGATAAAAATCTGTTTTATTTTTTTTATTTTTTTTTTATCCGGATTATTTTGATTTTTATTAAATTTATTTATATAAAATTCTTTTGGAGTAAAAATCTATTTAAGATACATTAATAATTCAGTTTATTCAACATGAAATGGAGCTTAGTTATGTAGCATGAGGCTGTATATTCTGCAATATTTACATTTTTGGTAAACTCATTCAGTGAATCCAAGCTGAGATAACATCCACTGCATTGATGCATTCACACAATTTCACACTAACCATGAAATAAAACAAAGTTCAGGAATATTCCTTTATCCCATTGTTTTGCAAATCTATGTACACTACAAACTGTATGATTGAACCGGTTCTGATATCGCTGTTTTACTAACCTGACAGCTTTTTATTCTAAATAGGAAACCTTCATTTTGTTTGCAAATATTAAAGAATAAGTCCTCACATTTAAAGAGCACCTGTCATTTCAGATCCATCATGGCAGCGCCTGTTAGCGGGCATCCACTCACCTGCTGCCACCATGTCCCTCATCTTGTTGTGTCACTGCTGCTTCACCAGCCGTCCCATTAAAGTGAATGGGACTGTCGGTGAGTCAACAGCGGGTCAGAGGAGGAGACGCTGCAGGACAGTTGCTCTTTAATAATTATGATTTAAATTGAGTTGATTTAAATCAAATCCACCCTGCTTTTGAGTGTGATAAACCTCAGCATTTTCTGTCAGCCAGCTAGAAGTGTGGCCTTCTGGGATTTGTAGTTCTAAAAAGACAAGCAGGGCACATTTTCCCTTTAGCACTGGGTTCACACACACACATCGCACATATGCGATGCGGGAACAAGCGTGATTCCAGTTCGGTTCCCGCATCGCATCTCACTTGCAGGCAGTTCACACTGCCCTCTGCGAACCGCTGTGGGTGTCAATACAAAGTTAATGACACCCCCAGATCGGATTGCAGTGTGAACTGAGAATTCGGACAGGAATTGGATCCCATGGATGTGAACACCAATGTGATCCGATTCCAGCGTGGGGGGGAAAAAAAAAGGTTCCTGCGCTATTTTCGTGCGAATCCAGTGCAAGTTCAATCATACAACTGTGTGGCTGAATTCGCATTGCACAGACATCACATGTGATCGGCACTCCAATGTGGTGCGGCTCGCATTGAATGTCTGACATCACATATATGTGAACCCAGGATAAAGGGTCCTTTAATGCCTACTTGTGCATGTTTTAACATGTATTACACCACCCCTTCACTTCCTATGGGGATTTACCTGACCTGCTCTGTGGCCAACTCAGCACCGCAATGCATGTTTATTTAGATCCATGCAGTGCATGCGTTGGAATGGGGTGCCCCTGATGCAGGTAGAGTGTACATTGGGGGATCATTAGTTGGAGAGGGATGACCCCCAAAATGTCTGTTACCTGTGTGCTAGGCCAACTTCACACCTGTAATGCGATTTCAGTTTCCTTTAAAGTGGCCCTGTTGTGTCTTAAAACAAATCAGACCTGCAGCACTCTTGTTTTGCAGAGCTACGACCACCAGTGTAGGATAGGGCGCCCCCTGCTGACCGATGTGGTTACGATGTGGTTACATTCATCGACCTCCTGTGTGTGTCTACTATTTTCTGCAATAGCGTATATGGGTTTTAAAGAGGATCCACAACAAGCAGCAGGGCACGTGATAACTTGCGCACCTGGAAGATTCTGAAAGCAGCCGTGGCTGTAGTTCTGCAACAGAGCAAAGATTAGACACGGGTCAGGTAATTGGTGCTGTTTCTCTATACAGGGTGGTGCTGGGCTAACTACCTTCAACTAGTGACAGGGTCACTTTGTTTACAGCATTTTGTGCATGGACTCATGGAGTCTGATGAATCGGATTGCATTGTGTGTTAGCGCAGGTTCACACTGCTGCGGGATTGAAATTGTTTGAGTTCAGCTGAACGCGCACAATTTCATTCCCGCATGTCAGTCCAACGATTTCAGAGACATCTGTGCGGTTTCCTGCATAGATGTCTATTGAAATCGCACCTGAATTTGCCAAAAGAGCCCTTTCACACTGGGGCGGGGGGCGGCGTCGGCGGTAAAATGCCGCTATTATTAGCGGCGTTTTACCGTCGGTATGCGGCCGCTAGCGGGGCGGTTTTACCCCCCGCTAGCGGCCGAGAAAGGGTTAAATACCACCGCAAAGCGCCTCTGCAGAGGCGCTTTGCCGGCGGTATAGTTGCGCCGTCCCATTGATTTCAATGGGCAGGAGCGGTAAAGGAGCGGTATACACACCGCTCCTTCACCGCTCCGAAGATGCTGCTGGCAGGACTTTTTTTACCGTCCTGCCAGCGCATCGCTCCAGTGTGAAAGCCCTCGGGGCTTTCACACTGGAATGCAAGCAGCGGCACTTTCGGGTCGGTTTGCAGGCGCTATTATTAGCGCAATAGCGCCTGCAAACCGCCCCAGTGTGAAAGGGCTCAAAGTAGTACAGAAACTACTTTTGGGAATCTGGTGCGGCGCCGCAAAGTCTGCGTCGCACCGATTTTGCCCGGTTCCATTGCGGGCAATAGCTGCTGATTTGGCATGTCAAATTGCATCAACGTGAACCAGGGCTAAAGGCTAGTTGGTATCATGAACACACAGGTGCATCTTTGTGTCAAAAGCAGGCTTCATGTAGGACTACAGAGCTGGCGCTTTGTAACCTTTTGTGACTTTTTGTATCCCTTCACACATTATTCATTCATTATTTTGGTGTCTAGTCTTCTGTTGTCCTTTAAAGCAATTGTTGTCTTTGCCAACTTCCCTTTTAGAAATACCGGTACTAATTGTCTGGTTGTTCAAATGATCCCGTGCCTGCAACATTTTCTAGGTCAGTGACCAGAAACAAGGGTTCAGATCATACAAATGTAAAGGTCTTGCGAGCTACCGGATAAAATCTCCCCCATCTCTCAGTGATATACTGATAGCTGCTAGCACTAATCACGTCCCATACTATCATGTATTAACAAAATAAAAAAAAATATATATATGTTACACACACAGTTCAAATTAATATAAAGTCCTTGTTAAAACAATATTAAATAAATAATGTGACTTGATTGGTGACCATGATCATAAAGATCGATCGTAGTGATCTCACGCTGGTGCTCCCTACACTTAGGTAATGGCCCCTCACCTCAGAGCATGTGACCTCATAATTAAGTTTGGTCAATACACGCTTCTGATTTACCTTAATAGGATTCCAGGTTAGTTGCAAGGTTCCAAACTGCTCAATGATGATGCCTCCTCACATATAAACGGCAAAAATAAACTCCATAGTGTGATATCATTTAAAAAGGTTTTAATTTATGCAAACAAAGCCCTAGTACAGGGTACTCAGATGGGTTTTGTGCTTTAGTGCACCGCTCTAAATCGTGCCTTAAAATCGCCGGGATATAGGTGAGGTCGTATGCTCCAACTCTGTGAGACAGACCAGCTGTCTCCTGCAATGTCCATTCCCCTCCCCAACGCATGTTGATACAAGGGAGATTACGTATCTTCCTCAGGGGGAATCCCCCTGTGTTACAAGGTCTTGGGTGTGAATGGGGAGCAGGTGTGTTAACTTTGGTGCTATCGCTCTCACTCTCTCATACTGGTCACTGGAAGTTCAACATGGCACCTCATGGCAAAGAACGCTCTGAAAAAAAAAATGTTTTGCTCTACATAAAGATGGCCTAAGCTAGTGGTTCTCAACTCCTGTCCTCAGGACCCACTAACAGGCCAGATTTTAAGTATTACCTTGGGGTAATGCAGACTAGAATACTGCAATCGCTGAGCAGCAAATTGTATCACCTGTGATGTATTTCAGTTATCTTGCAAACTTGGCCTGTTAGTGGGTCCTGAGGACAGGCGTTGAGAACCACTAGCCTAGGCTATAAGAAGATTACCAAGACCCTAAAACTGTGCTGCAGAACGGTGGCCAGGACCATACAGCGGTTTAACAGGACAGGTTCCACTCAGAACAGGCCTCACCATGGTCGATCAAAGGAGTTGAGTGCACATGCTCAGCGTCATATCCAGAGGTTGTCTTTGGGAAATAGATGAATGAGTGCTGCCAGCATTGCTGCAGAGGTTGAAGGGGTAGGGGGCAGCCTGTCAGTGCTCAGACCATACGCCGCACACTGCATCAAATTGGTCTGCATAGCTGTTGTCCCAGAATGAAGCCTCTTCTAAAGATGATGCACAAAGCCTGCAAAAAGTTTGCTGATAGACAAGCAGACTAAGGATTACTGGAACCATGTCCTGTGGTTTGATGAGACCAAGATAAACATATTTGGTTCAGATGGTGTCAAGCGTGTGTGGCGGCAACCAGGTGAGGAGTACAAAGACAAGCGTGTCTTGCCTACAGTCAAGCATGGTGGTGGGAGTGTCATGGTCTGCTGCTTCATGAGTGCTGCCGGCACTGAGGAGCTACAGTTCATTGAGGAAACCATGAATGCCAACATGTATTGTGACATACTGAAGCAGAGCATGAACCTCTCCCTTCGGAGACTGGGCTGCAGGGCAGTATTTCAACATAACGACCCCAAACAGACCTCCAAGGTGACCACTGCCTTGCTAAAGAAGCTGAGGGTAAAGGTGATGGACTGGCCAAGCATGTCTCCAGACCTAAACCCTATTGAGCATCTGTGGGGCATCCTCAAATAGAAGGAGGAGGAGCACAAGGTCTCTAACATCCACCAGCTCTGTGATGTCATCATGGAGGAGTGGAAGAGGACTTCAGTGGCAACCTGTGAAGCTCTGGTGAACTCCATGCCCAGGAGGGTTAAGGCAGTGCCTGAAAATAATGGTGGCCACACAAAATATTGACACTTTGGGCGCAATTTGGACATTTTGACTTAGGGGTGTACTCACTTTTGTTGCCAGTGATTTAGACATTAATGGCTGTGTGATGAGTTATTTTGAGGGGACAGCAAATTTACACTGTTATACAAGCTGTACACTCATTACTTTACATTGTAGCAAAGTGTCATTTCTTCAGTGTTGTCACAAAGATATAATACATTTACAAAAATGTGAGAGATGTACTCACTTTTGTGAGACACTGTGTGTGTGTGTGTGTGTGTGTGTGTGTGTGTGTGTGTGTATGTGTGTGTGTGTGTGTGTGTGTGTATATATATATATGTATGTATGTGTGTGTGTATACATATATGTGTATATGTATGTGTATATATATATATATATATATATATATATATATATATATATATATACACACACACACACACATATATATATATATATATATATATATATATATATATATATATATATATATATATATATATATATATATATATATATATATATATATATATATATATATATGTGTGTGTGTGTGTATATGTATATATATATATATATATATATATATATATATATATATATATATATATAAATATAAATTTTAGTCGTCATTCCTCTGTATAGTTAAATAAAAAAACCACACAGTGTTTATTAAATACCACCAAAAGAGGACCCTGTCAAAAAAAAGATGCATTTTTTTTTTCGGTCCAGTGTCCTCAGGAGGAGCAGGTGTACACAGGCTGGTACCAAAGGGGTTAATAGAAGCTGCAGGTTTCAGAAACCATGAAAATGACTTTTGAAATGCAGCTGCACAACATCTTGCTTAGTATGACTCTGCATTGCAGACGCCGGTAACGTTTTGCAGCTGAAGCCAGTTGGTAGCCCAAACTGTAGATGATTTGCACAGTGCCGTCCTCTCCAGAAGGGTTTACTTCTCGGTGCCTTCACCTATTCACAAGTCTTTGAGGCCCTTGGAATTTGGCATTTCTTTACACCCGATCCTTGTCTTGCCGCCCACATGTTGTAACTGCTGCTATTTTTGAAGCATCTGCTGAGATACAATCGGTTTTGCTGTGGTTTTCCCTTCATTTCTCTTGTGTGTTCACAGTAACAATGCTCTTTGGGTCTTCTGCCTGCAGTGGATTGTTTGTACTCCGACATAGCACCGTATTAATATTCTGATGATGAGTAAGGATACAAAGTAAATGAGCAAGCTAAATAAGCAGCTAAGTTCACCAGGCATGGGGGGGGGGCTACAATAAATCTTTCTCACTCCATTGCAAAAACCAAACGTTATTGCTAATTGTTATAGTGCTTTCTGGGGTTTGTACCCCCCCTATTATGCACACAAAGCCTAGTCACATGCCCAGCACTGTCCTGTAGGGACCCGCCACTACACCCAGTCCTTTGCCACCATCTTCTGACATGTGATATCTGTGCCGCCATCATCTAGAGGCCAACTGTTTCTTCCAGGTTGTTGCACCCCCCCCCCCCCCTTACCTGTGCCGCCATCATCTAGAGGCCAACTGTTTCTTCCAGGTTGTTGCACCCCCCCCCCCCCCCCCTTACCTGTGCCACCATCTTCTTCTGCGATCATCTAGGGCTACCTGTTTCTTGCATCCCCTTTCCCTGTGATGACACGTTCTCCTTTGCCACCATCTTCTTCTCACAGCATATGGGACCACCTGTCTCTTCCAGGTTCTTGCACTACCCTTCCCTGTGATGACACTATTGCCTGTGCCACCATCATCTTCTGACATCATCTGGGGTCACCTGTCTCTTCCAGCCTCCCCCCCCCCCCCTTCCTTACCTGTGATGACACGCTTGCCTGTATCACCATCTTCTTCTGCCATTATCAGGGGACCACCTGTCTCTTCCAGGTTCTTGCACTACCCTTCCCTGTTATGGCACAATTGCCCGTGCTGCCATTATCTTCTGGGGCCACCTCTTTCTTTCAGGTCCTCCCCCCCCCCCCCCCCTTTCCCTGTGATGACACACTTTCTTTTGCCATTATCGGTGGCCACCATTCTCTTCCAGGTTCTTGCACTACCCTTCCCTGTGATGACACTATTGCCTGTGCCACCATCATCTTCTGACATCATCTGGGGTCACCTGTCTCTTCCAGCCCCCCCCCCCCCTTCCTTACCTGTGATGACACACTTGCCTGTATCACCATCTTCTTCTGCCATTATCAGGGGACCACCTGTCTCTTCCAGGTTTTGCACTCTCCTTCCCTGTGATGACACAATTGCCTGTGCCTCCATCTTCTGACACCATCTGAAGCCACCTGTCATTCAGAGCCTGTCCTACTGTGACTGCAAGATGTTACTCTGTGGTTGGGTGCAAACCAGCAATGCATTATTGTGGCAGCACGGAGTAAGGCCCACCTCCGTACCGCCACGTATGGGTGATGGGAAGGTGTTAAAGTACTGTATATGTAAACCCATTCACTAAAATCTCATATAAGCTTAATAGCTGGTGATCCCGCCATGAAGGTCCTTGTTAAGGCACTCCCTCAGTCACTCAGGCTTTTGATGGTGACTACAAGTGTCTTTTTTAACACATAATTTTAGGTATAGTCCACTGTTGTCATCAGAGAACCTGCCCTAAAAATGCCATGCAACCATCGCTGGAGTGCATGTAGACAGGAAGTGGCTGCAGGAGATCAGCAACATTGTGGTGCAATGAAGGAAGAGAAAAGTGAAAAAAAAGCTTGGGTGCTCTCACCCACAATGTAAACCTAGGCTTAGTGGTCTTATTTGATACAAGAACATACTAGCTTTGTTCATATTTTATGTCTGAGGTTTACACATTAATTTAAATTATAACATGGATTGTGTAGCAATTTATTTATTTATTTTTTACAAATAAATTTGCCCTTTAAGGTGCGGGAGTCAATACCTACATCAACAGTTGGTGCATAGATGTTCAAATATGTGCCCAAATCATTATGTAAAGTCACAGCCTACAAATCAATTCCCAGATCTGTGAAATAGGTTGAACTGCTCGGCCATGACTTCAAACAATGTATGAGCCCGGGTTCCCACTATAATGCGCTGCGGACCGCACAGGAGCACTGTGTGTCCCTGTTCACCGTTTCAGGGACGAATCAGAGCCGATTCTATGCCTGAATTCGGCCCTGAAACGCAGCCAAAGACGCACAGCGTTTTTGTGCAGTGCGCACCGCAGCCGCCCCGGAGATATGTGAACCGGCTCCATAGGAAGCCAGTCACATTCTCCTACTATGCGAATTAGATGTGCGGAAACGCACATCTAATTCACATAGGTATGAACCCGGGCTTAAGAGCGACCGACCCGGGGCCCTAATGAAATGGTTATCTGTAGGGCTGTACGTTATGGTGGCCATGCATGCTTTTGATAATCGGATTCTTTTCTGATCGATCTCTACTGATAGGAATAATCGACCTGTTGACAACACATTCAGTTGATCTGCCACACAGGGTGTAAGTTGTTTTTTGATTGAGAGTGAAAATACAATAAAGTGAAAATAAGGTAGCCCATGACCATTAGTTAGTGGTTGCATCTCTAACTAATCAACAACCAGCCTGTTTGATTTTACATTTGATTACTGCTAGTGGCTATTATAGCTACTAGCAGTAAGGACTGTGTTCTTCCAGCGGGGAAGCCTGGCTCTGCGGAGGGATTCCCACTGACTGTGTTCTCCCAGCGGGGACGCCTGGCAATTTCCCACTGACTGTGTTGATGGGGGAATTGAGCAATTTTGGCTTGAGGGCTTGTTCACATCTATGGCCGGCTTGAGGGGGTGGAAAAATCCTGTGGATAGGCCAGAGTTTTATTGACACCCCCCCCCCCCTTAGCTGCAGAGGCTGGGGGTGTACTCACGCAAAGCATTGTGGTTGCAGCAGAAATTATACCTCCTGTCTCTTCCTGCAGGTGGTACTGCTTGCTGAATGGTTCAGGCGAATGGGGGCACTCTGCAACCACCCCACCAATCGCTTGCTCGTGTGGGCTTCAAGAGATTAAGGCAAACAGTGAGGAGGAGATGCAATGCTTCCCCTCAAATGCTCTCTGAAGAGCAATCTGAATGTGGATCACTCTTCAGAGTGCAAAGCTCGTATGGACAAGCCGTTAGAGCTAGCACTAGATGAATCTTCCAATGCACCGAGGCTCTTGAGTCTGGTTTAGGGTATCTCGGTCCACCCCCTGGAATAAGGAGGTAGAAAGAAGGGGTGATTCCAGATTTATATACAAATGTACATCTGACAAGGATCACTTTAACCTGCACACATACAGTCATCGGCCACCTGCACGGTTTAGGAGATGTCCCCTCTATTTCCATGTGCCAACGTCATCGGCACATGCGCACTGAAGCAATGGCAGTACGTGCCGTAGCTTCAGTTAGACCGTGTCGTTACCGGCGGCTCCCATGCGCATGCGCGGAAGTGACGTCATCGCGGTTTCGGCCAATCACAGCGCCGGAGCCCGTGATAACTCCAGGAGTGATGTCGACGGCCGGAGCGGTGAATGAGGACCGCTGCGGGGGCTTCGATCTAAGGTAAGTAATAGATAATGAGCTAGTATACTATGCATACTAGCTCATTATGCCTTTGTCTTGCAGGTTTAGGATTGAACTTTGGCAAGCCGTCTTCACCACATCTAGATGCCTAAATACATTGAGTTGCTGCCATGTGATTGGCTGATTTAGCAATTTTTGTTAACAAGCAATTGAACAGGTGTACCTAATAAAATGGCCGGTGAGTGTATCTGAAATGTTTAAAAAGACAGTTGATTGCCTTTAAGAAGCATCATGTTGTGTTCAGTGAAATGACAGTCGCTCTTTTCTGTGTTCTCTTTCAGGGGTTTCGGGAAGCAGGGATTCCAGTGTCAAGGTGAGTGTCAGTCCTCGTCCCCCCATCTCCCTGCTATGGGATGCACACACCCCCATCTCCCTGCTGTGGGATCCCCCCCCCCCATCTCCCTGCTATGGGATGCACACACCCCCATCTCCCTGCTGTGGGATCCCCCCTCCCCCATCTCCCTGCTGTGGGATCCCCCCCCCCACCCCCATCTCCCTGCTGTGGGATCCCCCCCCATCTCCCTGCTGTGGGATCCCCCCCCATCTCCCTGCTGTGGGATCCCCCCCCCCCCCATCTCCCTGCTGTGGGATCCCCCCCCCCCCATCTCCCTGCTGTGGGATCCCCCCCCCATCTCCCTGCTGTGGGATCCCCCCCCCCCCATCTCCCTGCTGTGGGATCCCCCCCCCCCATCTCCCTGCTGTGGGATCCCCCCCCCCCCCCCCCCATCTCCCTGCTGTGGGATCCCCCCCCCCCCCCATCTCCCTGCTGTGGGATCCCCCCCCCCCATCTCCCTGCTGTGGGATCCCCCCCCCCCATCTCCCTGCTGTGGGATCCCCCCCCCCCATCTCCCTGCTGTGGGATCCCCCCCCCCATCTCCCTGCTGTGGGATCCCCCCCCCCCATCTCCCTGCTGTGGGATCCCCCCCCCCATCTCCCTGCTGTGGGATCCCCCCCCCCCCCCCCCCCATCTCCCTGCTGTGGGATCCCCACCCCCATCTCCCTGCTATGGGATGCACACACATGGCCGCCAGGAGAATATTGCTTCTCTGCAGAGCTGCCAAGTCTATGATTTATTGACACACTCCTGTGGCTGTGTACAGAGAGGCATCTCCATGCAGGGGGAATCTCCTGCTGCTTGTAATTATGTAACAGATAATGATGTGAATGCTTTTGGAGCCGGTGTCTTCATACAACCTCCGGTCAAACCACAGTTACAAAATCATCAATGTGTTCTGTTTATTTCCTATATCTGAACACGGTGAATAGTCTATGGTCCGTTTTTTCCTTGTTGAGACATAAGAAATGATTTGCTTCCAGTTTGGGGAGCGCTCCACCTAAAATAAAAAGAGCCTCTTGTAACCTGCAGAGCTTTGTATGTAGAAGTACAGAGACTGTATGTAGAAGTACAGAGACTGTATGTAGAAGTACAGAGACTGTATGTAGAAGTACAGAGACTGTATGTAGAAGTACAGAGACTGTATGTAGAAGTACAGAGGCTGTATGTAGAAGTACAGAGACTGTATGTAGAAGTACAGAGACTGTATGTAGAAGTACAGAGACTGTATGTAGAAGTACAGAGACTGTATGTAGAAGTACAGAGACTGTATGTAGAAGTACAGAGACTGTATGTATGTAGAAGTACAGAGACTGTATGTATGTAGAAGTACAGAGGCTGTATGTAGAAGTACAGAGACTGTATGTATGTAGAAGTACAGAGACTGTATGTAGAAGTACAGAGACTGTATGTAGAAGTACAGAGACTGTATGTATGTAGAAGTACAGAGACTGTATGTATGTAGAAGTACAGAGACTGTATGTATGTAGAAGTACAGAGACTGTATGTATGTAGAAGTACAGAGACTGTATGTATGTAGAAGCACAGAGGCTGGATGGATGGATGGATGTAGAAGTACAGAGACCTGTATGTATGTAGAAGTACAGAGACCTGTATGTATGTAGAAGTACAGAGACCTGTATGTATGTAGAAGCACAGAGACCTGTATGTATGTAGAAGCACAGAGACCTGTATGTATGTAGAAGCACAGAGACCTGTATGTATGTAGAAGCACAGAGACCTGTATGTATGTAGAAGTACAGAGACCTGTATGTATGTAGAAGCACAGAGACCTGTATGTATGTAGAAGCACAGAGACCTGTATGTATGTAGAAGCACAGAGACCTGTATGTATGTAGAAGCACAGAGACCTGTATGTATGTAGAAGCACAGAGACCTGTATGTATGTAGAAGCACAGAGACCTGTATGTATGTAGAAGCACAGAGACCTGTATGTATGTAGAAGCACAGAGACCTGTATGTATGTAGAAGTACAGAGACCTGTGCCGCTCATGTATGTCTGTGTGCTGCAGCGAGATAACGGTTAGTCATTTTTCATATTTGGGATTACTGGTACAGGAAGTCAGCTGGTTGCTTTTTTGTGTCTCCTCAGCTGTCCTCTGCCGCTCGGCTCGCCTGATGCCGGGGTGAATAGAACAGCTTTTGTTTTCTGAAATGCAGCCTCCCTGGCGTTCCTTTTAGGCTGTTTCCCCCGTGTTCCATCCAATCATGGTGTTTTGGTATGCCGGGCTGGCAGAGGTGCATCATCCGGCCCAGGTACAGCATTCAGCCTCATATAGACTCAGACTGGGCTGGGCGCTGCACCTGTGCCTCCCAGGCACACCAAAACCCCAGGACTGGATGCACATCGGCAAAGGCGGCTGGTTACAAATAGCCCCACGTATGCACTGCAGTGTTGGACAGCAAATTTTTTAGCTACAGACAAACGTGGATATGAGAGAAAAATAATAAAAAAAAATACAAATGTATGCAATACATTCATTCATGTTTTATCCCTGTAACCATTTTGCTGCCAGAGCTATTTATGATTTTTTTAATTTATTCACACATGATAAAATACACAATTTTAGGTCTGAAGATTAGGTTAAAAAAAAAAAAAAAAGTTATATATTTTCTTAAAGCCTGGAGAATAAAATGGTGGTAGTTGAAATTTTTTTTTTTTTGGTCGCAAGATATTAGTGCAACGGTTTATCAAACCCATATTTTTTAAATAAATCTTAAATATGCACTAAAGTATGTGTTTATATATGTGTGTGTATAATATGTATGTGTGTGTATGTATATATATTATAAAAAAATAAGGGTTGCAGCGAATAAATATCAAACGTGAAGCCTTATGATTTCTTTATTACAGTAACTTCTATAGCGATGTCTGTTTACGCAGCGCTTTGCATATATATTGTGCACTGATACTGTCAGGACAAGTGCCTGACCACATCCCTGTGTTTGGGCTTTTATCCTAGCCTAGTGTGTCCATATCCCATAACTTTGCCACTTGTTATTACATGTTGGGCTCATATTGAGGACTGCTAGGAGATAACCTTTTACCCTAGTGTTACCTATTACATTTTTATTGTACATGCAAACCAGTCTCTGCCCTCAAGGAGCTTACAATCTAAGGTCCCTTACCCACATTCATACATATACATACTAGGGCCAATTTAGACAGGAGCCAATTGACCTACCAGCATGTCTTTGGAGTGTGGGAGGAAACCGCAGTACCTTGCGAAACCCCATCCAAGTACAGCTCGTTTGGCTGTACTTCTCCTCTGGATCACAGGAGTGCAGTCTGTTCTGCACTCCTGTGACTTGTTTTTAGTGGAGAGCAGGCTGAAATGTGCTCTCTGCTAAAGTCAGTTGGTCCAGGCTCGGGCCTCATCACAACCAGAGTGACGGGAACCACCCAGATCCCTGGACTGGCACCCGGTTCAGCCTCTCAGTGAGCCGCGGAGAACCGGAGCCGGTGGCTCCCGCCCTTCCACAGCCCAGCTCTCCAGTGAGCTCCCCCCCTCACTCACTGGAGAGCTGGGCTGTGGGGGGGTGGGAGCCGCTGGCTCAGGCTCTCCGCGGCTCGCTGAGAGGCTGAACCGGGTGCCAGTCCAGGGATCTGGGTTGTTCCCGACACTCTGGTTGTGATGACGCCCGAGCTGTGAGAACCGAGCGATTGCCAGTGTCTGATCGCTCGGTTATCATTGCTGGAGGCAAGTATGATTCTAAAAAAAACTAAACCTATACATCTCTTTTAAAGCAGGTGGTGAGGAGGTGATGTTGCCTCCCGGCCCCCTGTCAACTGCCTTGTAAAAAGCAGTTCACTTTTCAGAGGGATGACAATAGCTACTGCAAGTGTGAAGGAGCGCATGGAGTGGCGTGCTTTTGACTTTCTACTCGGTCTATAATTTTAACTACAACCACACAATCCCCATTGGATATAAGCACAGGCATTATATGTGAAGGTGGCTATAAGTGTTTACTAAATCTGGACCCAGTAGACCTTCCTGCTTTCTGTTGAGATTCACTGAGCTGCTGTCAGCCAACCTGACCTATTTTTATTATAGACAGAGATACTGAAGCTGTCAGGGTGTCGGGCATCAGAGAGCTGCCAATCTGTGGAAACTTGTGGTACAGGAAACCAAGAAGTACAGATATATACAGTTATGTCAGATTTTAAATTATGCATTTTGCCTTTTGAAGAAAAAAAAAAGAATAAATGCATATTTTTGGCAGGTAAAAAAAAAATGCATTTATTATTTATTTTTTTTCTAAGGAGCCTGCAGAGCATTGCACCCGCGATCAGCAGGTCATGAGTGCAATGCCAGGATCCTGCAGATGCTCAGAATAGCTGTCTGCCCATACTTGTAGTCTATTCACTGATAGGAAACTGAATGATGAGTCCGTGTGAGCGGAGCCCCGCATTGTCACGCACTTTTCAAATTGTGACAGCGGGTGCAGGAAGAAGATCGTCCACTCTCACAGGGGAAGAAGCGCATGCTGTCCATATTACATGTTAAACCCTAAATACAGGTGTAGCCTGTTCAGAAAGGTCACCTTAGCTTTTAAAGGGGTCAGTCCAGCCCAAAATGATCTTCATAGATAAAATGTGATTTACTTGGGTTCCCCCTGGGTTCTTGGATCTGCAACCACCTTGCGGTGGAGGTCCCCTCCATACCTTCCTCCATAGATAGAGATAAAATCCAACAGTCTCTGCACATCCTGTCCCAGAGACACAGTAAGGTGGAATCTCTCTGAAATGCCATCCTTGGGAAGTTGTCCTAGCTGATAAGTATAATGTAGCATTACTTGTAATGGGAGACCAGCATTTTGTATTGTCTTTGTACTGTCTGTATTGATGTGAATCGCTATGCACCAGCATAGCGATTCACATCAATAGTGGAATGTAAAGACAGTGGAGGCACTTCAGATATTTCCCATGTCTCAGCTTGTTAGGAAATGGCTTTTGTGTAAAGGTGAGACTATTGTATAACTAAAGAGAACACTGTTTTTTTTTTTTTTTATTCATTAATGTAAATGTTAGGTGAAAGTGGTGTGTGTGTTTTATATATATATATATATATATATATATATATATATATATATATATATATATATATATATATATATATATATATATATATATATTTTCTCTATCTTATTCGTTTTTTTTTTTTTTAAATATGACGTTATTTGATTGCTGTTCCATATTTCTATTGTATATACTTATTTGTAAATTCTCCCTCTATTGGTAAGCTGTTGATTGGGCAATGTAAGTTGGCTTTCTGCCTTAAAGTATACCCCCATTTTTTTTTTTTGGGGTCCCGGAAGCTCCAAAAGGGTGTTTTCTATTATGTGAATTTACAGTCCCATGTTTTGGGGCTCCATAGGGGTTAAGAGGTAAAAAAAAAAAAAATGAAGGTACATGCAGGGATCTGACCAAAACGTGTATTGGCAGGGAGGAGACTTTTGATATTTATTACAAGTATGTTTAAAGTTTTGGATGGTGTGGGGACAGGTCAAGCCCTCCTTCTTCTTTTTTTTTTTTTTTTTTTTTGCAGTCTGTGTCCCCAATTGGGACATTTCATCCCTCTACCTGTCCTGGTGACCACAAAAGGCAAGGGAAAATCTTCCCATGGGGACAAATGTTTTGGTAACACCTGGCTAAAATGAGAATTCCCTTCACTTTGGGAAGATGTCCTCTCACTTCCTGTTGACATAGGCAGATAAAAATAACTAACCGGTTATGTGCAGGAACAGTAGTCTGCTGAGGTGTCTGCAAAGTGACCATAGACCTGGTCTTTCCCTATATTGGTAGATCTGGGAGATGATCACCTCCTTGTGTCTATGATGTTTTCTCTATGTTGGTAGATCTAGGACAGGTGGTGTCCAATGTTTTGATCTTCCTGGGCCACATCAGAAGAAGAGGAATTGTCTTGGGCCACACATAAAATACATATACAATAAGGATAGATAATGAGCAGAAATAGTCGGACAAAACGGAAGTTAACTTATCACTGATATAATATTTGTAATTATGTAATTTTTTTAAATTATAAAAGTAAGAGGGTAACATAAAACTAGTGTTTTTGATAGATTAACATCTGGTTGGATAGATGTAGTAGCGATTCTCAATGAATTCTCGGGGTGCTCATCGGATATTTTGGTTCTAATTTTGCTCTTCTTCTTCTTCATCCTTGAAAATGGTTCCTCACAAATATCGGTGCTGCCGCAAAACTGATGACCTGAATAAGGCGTGATTGTGACGATTGGGGTATTTTTCTTTGGGAAGATAAAACTTATAAAAGTCTAGTAAACAAGATGCTGTCAAATACTTCTTCGGCTGCATATGTTTGCCAAGTGTAAACACATTTTTAAAAAAAAATTCCTCCCAAAAATCAGCATTCTTGGGTAAGTTTACAATTTTGTGTTGGGCCGCATTCATAGCCACCTTGGGCTGCCTGCAGGTTGGACATCCCTGATCTAGGAGATGGTCACCTCCCTGTGTCTATGGCTGAGGAGCCTACTTGGTTCTTAAACTTCAGGAAGTCACTAAGTTAAGGTTGGAAACTGATATGTGTGGCTGCTGCTGGTCAGTGTCAGTTGCTCCATCAAACCACAAATATCTGCTTACCGAGAAGTGACTAAAGTGTCATAAGATTAAGATAGACATTTGTAAAAGGGCGCAGAGATAAGACAGCGCTGCAGCCATGGGGAGAATTTGCCACCCCGGACTGTTGCCTTTTAGCTATAGTTATAGTTAATGGCACAGAACTGATGAAAATGTTGCCGTAGACACATCATGCTATGGCAGAGCCCGTCTTGTGTTTTGTAGCAATCCTATGTTTAAATTCCAGGTTTGGAATGCAGAAGAGTAAAATTCCGAGCGATCCAGTTTATGACCTAAGCTGGTGGACCTTAGAGAGATGAGGGAAATGTACAAGTCCGTACATGATGTTCTATTTACCGGGCCTCAAGCAGGGTCTTGTCCCTGTGTTCCAGCTGTGTGCCGCTGAACATCTGATGTCACCGATGGTGTTTGGTTGCAGATCACTCCAGGGAAGTTCTAAGGTGGTTTCAGCTGGTTGGGGGCTACCCCAGGCAATAAGTGAAATGGGTTAGTAAACTGGCAATAATGCAGTTTAAACTCTTCTTTTTCTCTAATTCAGGAAATTTCTGTTCTGCTATGCATTTAAATAGAAAATTTCCACAGATAGGGTTTGTATTTTTTGTAACATTCTATGCATGTTTTAGATATAAACGGTGATATTTACTTAAAGCGAAGTTCCACCCAAAAGTGGAACTTCCGCTCATTGTACGCCTCTCCCCCTCCGGTGCCACATTTGGCATCTTTTGGGGAGGGGGGACAGGATAGCTGTCTTTCACAGGTATCCTGTTCCCAGCTCCGGGAGCCTCAGCCGCAGGTATTGATGTGACCGCGGGGCTCCCTCCTCCTTCACCGGGCCAGTAGGAGAGAGGAGCGCCACCTCCATGCATGCACAGTTGGGTTCCCGGCTTGAAGCCGTAAGGCTACACTACCGGATTCTCTTTCTCGCAATGGAGGCGGCAGCACCCGACAGCTGATGGGAAAACATCAGCTGTGGCGCCGACATCACTGGACTCCAGGACAGGTAAGTGTCCGGATTTTAAGAGTCAGCAGCTGCAGTATGTGCAGCTGCTGACTTTTAATTTTTTGCAGCGGTGAGCAGACTTCCACTTTTAACAAGGATTTGCATCTTTCCTAGAAAAAAAAAAAAACATCACCAGAAACAGGGATTTCGTTTTAAACAGCAAAAATCTTGAAATCACTGAATACAACTAGGCAACGTATTAGCCTCTTTTGATTGTAATGGAATAAAAGTTATTATACAGTGCCTACGTTTTTATCTTATAACACCCCTTAAAGTGGACCTTTTTTCAACTTTCCATCTATTAAATCCTCTGCCCTTGTTGTTTTAACACTGGATAGTAAAACATTTATTTTCTGACAGTAAATACCTTATACAGCCCACTTCCTGTTTCTTGTCTGGTCATAAGCCTAGGCTTATGACATCATGGACAGCTCACTCTCATGAGAGTTTGCCAGTAAGGGGGGGGGGGAGTCATAAGAGGGCCAATGAGGGCTTCAGAGCTGGAGGTGTGTGTCTGTGTAAATCAAGGAAGTGAACAGGCAGCAGCTTCAGCTGCCCACAGTTAAAATGGCTGCAGCCAGACTTGGTGGAGGGAGATTTCTGCAGCATATTTGGCAAGTACAGAATCACAGTATATATAAAATAATATGCAAAGTGGTTGGAGGGAAGCTTCAGAATGGCTAAGATGTTTTTATTACAAATTATGTGAGCAGACTGCAGTTCCTCTTTAAATGGTATCCGCCAGAGGATAAAAGTTAGAACAGCTCTGTCCATTGATGATAAAATAAATTCTACAAGGTATCTTGATGGCCGTCCACCCCGCTTCCTTCCCTGCCCTCTCCACACAGGGGAAGTGAAACTGATAACGCCATTGAAGTTTTATGTGTGCATTTTCTCAGTACAACACTGATATTACCCAAATGGTTTGGCTTGTGACATTACTTCCTGACCTTTAGCTGTTGCTGGAGACTTTTTGAAGTAGCTTTTTGGAAAAACTGTTGATAAAACACAGACATTCCATTAAACTAAGTGTCAAAGGGAAGTGTCAAATGTCCAACCCAGCTCAGCCCGGATCTGTCTCATTGGAGACAGATCCGGGATGCATGATCTGTCTGCTCCTCCATGTTTCATTGCAGTTTTTTAAATTATGAATGTATTGGTTTCCCCTCTTGGCTATCCATACTTGCATTGAAAACCACCAAACAAGCATACAATCAAATTTCCACTATTTGCAATTGTATTCAGGCAGCTACAGCACCCATGGCTGCCTGAATACAGTGGAGCTTCCTAAGCCTAGGTTCACACATATGCGACGCGGGAACCAGCGCAATTACAGCGCCTGTTCCCGCATTGCATCTCTCCCGCAGGCAGTTCACGCTGCCCTCTGTGAGTGTCAATACTATGTTAATGACACCCCCATATCAGTTCGCAGATCACTGTGTGAACTCCCACAGGAATCAAATCGCATGGGGTGAGAACACCAATTAAATCTGTTTCCAGTGCAGTGTAAAAAAAGTCCTTGCACCTTTTTTTTTTGGCTGTATGGCTGAACTCGCATTGCACAGACATCGCATGCGATTGGCCCCAAAGTAGTGGATGCTCTGCTTTAAAAAAAGCACTGCATCAAATCCTACTATGGAATTTGGTGCCTGTAAAGACACTGCCTTTGCAATCTGCATTTGGAATTCCATGAACATTATGATGGCACCCGCATACAGGTCATAAGGGTAATGCATTCGGACACGGTGCAGGAAATGCACACAGAACACGCCTTTCCAGGCTGCTTGCAGGACCACATACATCTCAAATTTTGGCTGATTCAGCAGGAATTGACTAAAATTCGAGCCGCGTATGACCAGCTTTAGTTATTATGTTTGAGTATGTTTCATTGGTTGGCTCAAATGGCATAAAGTGGTACCATACATGTAACGTGTGATTTAACCACACCGCACCTCACATTTTAAAATGCATTTTTTTTTTTTTTTTTTTTTGCTACGGTCATGCTGATCAACTTGTGGTTTTAATCTAAAAGTATATCTAAAGCCGAAACCTTTTTCTATTTTTGGACGGAGTGGTGGATGAATAAAAACTCTTTCTCTTGCAGAGATCTCCCTTTTACTTTCTGCCCTAAGAGCCCTTTCACACCGTGCCGCCTAGGGCGTCAGCAGTAAAGCGGCGCTATTCTTAACGCTATAGCGCCTGCAAAATGCCCCAGTGTGAAAGGGGTCTAAGGCAGTTGTCACTGGTGTCCATATTCCTGTTCTGGTGACAACACAAAATTTTTTTGAGGTGTGTGGTTTTTTTTTTTTGTTTTTTTTTTTTTCACTTTTTGTCCAGGACAAACCAAGAGGCTGACTCTTCCCACCAGATGGCCATAAAAACCTGACAAAGTATCTAAAACAAAAAAAAAAAATTCATCTTTAGATATCAATGTGATTTTTATAAATAGGCTCACTTTAACCTGCCTCTTGAACTTTGTGGTGGCATTCATTTTGTTGGCTCACCTCCATATTTTGCATGCAACACTTTGTCCACTCGTTTTCAGTTTTGATTTAAAGGATCAATCCGCACATAATCGACATTTAAAGCCTAACTCTATATTTTTTATTGTCGGTTTTAAGGAAAGTAGAGAATTAACATTGCTGTCTGTTAGCTTGTTAGGGAGATTTGCCCTCACGTCCGGTCAGTGACGCCCCAAGAAAGAATCCAGGTCCTGTTGTCACCAGGACAGGAACAACTAGAAAGCAGTAAAACCTTCCTGGATGTTCACGCCCTTCCTCATACTGCTGTAAAATGTGGTTTGTTGCAGTCGGTATCCCAGTTCTAGAGATTTTCCCTGGTTTCCCATCTTGATCTGAAAGAATTTCCCAGACGGGAACAGAAATGGCAAAAATAGCTAACAGAGGTTCCAGCCCTTCCCTGCTCTATCCAGTCAATGTTTACCATTTGTACAGCTCGGACCAAGGTAAGTGTGCATATGTCATACCTGATGGACTGCTAAGGGAACTGACAATCACTGTGGTGGTTGGTGCTACTACAGCGACAGTTGCAATTTTCTGGGTCCTGTGCAGGCAGCTGCTTCTTTGTACACTGACCACAGGGGATTGTGCGGTGGGCACCACCACCATTCACAATATACCTATTCAGTAAATGCAAGGTGTTCTCTGATTGGATGAGGTGGAGATTGACATCAACGCCTCTCCTCTATCACTTGTCCAGTCGCAGAACACCTTTTATTCACTGAAAAAAGTGAAATAGTATTCTGTTAATGGCAATGGTGCCGTGTGAACTGCAATTTTCAGTGCTACTCAAATAAAAAAAAAAAAAGCCTAGGCATTTGGTCATGTGGTCTGCACTAAATTGGGATAATTAGAGCTTGGATTGATTTGATTCTGCTATTCAGAAGCCTAGTGCTGGGCACAAATCTGCAGGTGGGGCTCATCAGCCAATCTGGACACCTATCCTCTTTCAGAAGAGGTCATGTAAGAAATGTCAAACCCAATTTCAGGACGGGCTGCATCAGCAATATGATTGCACTTAAAGGGCCGGTTGTATCTGTAAAACTGTATAAATGTTATAATATTTAAATAATTGCCTCTGCATTCAATTTATCACTGGTTTTAGTAATAACCTAAGACTTAAAGTGGTTCTAAAGTAAGAGGGTTTTTATCTTCATGCATTCTATGCATGAAGATAAAAAACCTTCTGTGTGGAGAAGCCCCCCTAATACTTACCTGAGCCCCCATCTCGATCCAGCGACGTTGCACAAGAGTCTTGGATGTCCGGGAATCTCCCTCCTCATTGGCTGAGTCAGCCATGGGGTGCCATTGGCTCCCGCTGCCCTCAAAGTCAGTGAGCCAATGAGGAGAGACGGGGTGGCTCCTGGCCCCTCCCTCCTGTTGAGTGTCCCCATAGCAAGTTGCTTGCTGTGGGGGCATGCAACAGGAGGGAGGGGCCAGGAGCGCCTAAGAGGGACCTGAGAAGAGGAGGATTGGGGCGGCTCTGTGCAAAACCACTGCACAGAGCAGGTAAGTATAACATATTTGTTATTTTTAAACAAACAAAAAAAGAAGGGTTTAAAGTGATACTAAAGTTTCGTGTTTTGTTATTTTTAACAAAAAAAAAAAAATAAAATAAAAACACATGAGACTTTAGTATCGGTTTAAAGTCTTATTTTTAAACAAAAAAACAAAACCGATACTAAAGTCTCATGTGTTTTTATTTTATTTATTTTTTTTTGTTAAAAATAACAAAACACGAAACTTTAGTATCACTTTATTTAAAGTCTTTTTTTTTTTTTTGTTTGTTTAAAAATAACAAACATGTTATACTTACCTGCTCTGTACAGTGGTTTTGCACAGAGCAGCCCCGATCCTCCTCTTCTCAGGTCCCTCTTAGGCGCTCCTGGCCCCTCCCTCCCTGTTGAGTGCCCCCACAGCAAGCAGCTTGCTATGGGGGCACCCGAGTCGAGCCGCTGCTCTGTGAGTCCATTCGGACACGTAGCCATGGCTCAGACCCGCCCTCTCCTCATTGGCTCACTGACTTTGATTAAGAGCAGCGAGAGCCAATGGTGCCCCACGGCTGTCTCAGCCAATGAGGAGGGAAAGTCCCAGGCAGCCGAGTCTCTCGTGCAACATCACTGGATCCAGATGGGACTCAGGTAAGTATTACCTAAGTATAGTAGTAGTATCTAAGATAGAAAAAAAACTTTTGCCTTTACAACCATTTTAATATCACTTTAAGCTGTGAAGGGCAGGTGCAGACCAGCATGGAGCCCACTCACACTCCTGTAGAAGATGAGGAGTCTTAAAAGGCGGGTCGCTCACCGCTGGTATCATCTACAAGAAATATTATTGGAGCTGACTGCTGAGACAGAGGGGGTTCCGCAGCTGCAGGAGAATTGCGAGGGCCTCATGAAAGGGCCTGGAGGGTTGGATTTGGCTCGCTGGCCTTGTGTTTGACACATGTGGCTTATGACTTTTGGTTATGTAAGCAGTACTGGGGGGAGCATAGGGGTTGCATTTTCTCTAGAAAAAAGCCCTTTTGTTGCTCTTTATTTGTCAACTCCAGCAAAACTGCTAATATAGCTTTTTAGTTTTGGCAAGCGGTTCAAAAGGACATTATACGTTTTCTGTCATGAGCGCACATTAATTGGCAGTGTTTGAATTACGTGTAGCATATATGTGCAGAGCGGTGACAAATTGTCCCCGCAAATTGTCTCTGAATCGAGTGCGCTAAATCAGGTAGACAAGGAAGGTAATTTGCCCAAGGTGGTAATTGGCTGTACACATGACTGAACTACAAGGTACTCCTCGCTGTGGCTGGGTGCCTTTTGTTTCTGTATGCTGGTCGTGGAGATGCAGCTAAAAATGAATGTAATGTCTCTTTTCATATTCATGAAGGAATGCCTGAAACGGCTTCCTTCAGCTGCATCGTAATTTAAAGGGACATCATTCTATAAATTAGGAATATCAAATGTAACGCATGCATGACACTGCCATAGTGGCATCTGTGTCTGTCCAGCTGACTTTTTATTTTTCTTTATAAATTCATTTTATATTCTAGTGAAGTGGAAATACAATTCATTAATAACACTATTAGGCCCCATGCACACGGCCATGTTAGATATACACTGGATTTTTCTGGCAAAAAGTCTCTGCATAATAAGTGATCTGTACTGCTTCTGAACGCACATGGACATACATGTCCGTATGAGTTGAGATTCGTACATTCCAATTACACACATCTCCCCTTGAATAGTAGCACCGATTCATAATGACCTTGGCCTTCAGTCATTTTCAATGACTATGTTATTACTGCTATCCAACCAGGCTGCATACTAAGTAATAAATAATAGGCTCATTTTTTATTATTGCTGTTGTTTTTTTTTTGCAATTTAATTATATTTAGCCTTCTGCACACTTGGGAGCCAGACCTCTGCTCAACTCGGTGCACAGCGATCTCCAGAGGACCAACACACCCTCTGCCTGGTTATCCAATTAACAGTGAATAAGCAAATGATATTAACCATGGCACAGAGTTCCTTAGAAAAGCATAAACTCCCATCAGGCAGCTGGGTTTGTCCATCAGGAGCCACATCAACGCGTCTTGCCTTGAAATCACAGACTGCCAAGATGCACATTCTGCATGTGCTGGATGTCCATTTAAACTGGTGAGATTAACCCAGTCATAGTCCTAATTGGATCCCATCTTAACAGGGTCAAAGCATGGCATGTCCTTCTATTCATTACCTAGTGTATCCATCAGTATAAAACCTTATGTCAATGAATTTTAACTTGGGGTTGTCAGACTTGGACTGCTGCTCAGTGGGGTGAGCAGAGGTCTGGCTCTCTACTGTGCAGTTGGCGTGGCGCATTTCAACCCTTGAAGCAGCAAACTGTAGTAGTAGAGATATAAATGTCCAAACTTATTACTGTCTATGCAGCCTGATTTTATTGCAGTAATAAAATAAAAAGATACAATTGGGCTTTAAAACGGTGAGGCATTACTCCCTAATCACAGCATGCTATTGGTCAAGTTATTATAGAAGAAAAAAAAAAAAAAAAAAAAGGGATTAACTTGTGTAATTACTTAACAGTGTTTGTGATGCTGAGAGGAAAATCGATAGTGCTCAGCTCTGTTACGTTCTCGCTGCCAGTTTCCTCCGGAGATTGTGCTCCCTGTAAGCTGTTGGAAAAGCAGCTGCAGGAATGGCGTTTAGTAAAGCGGGCTGCTAAAAGGGAATATCTGCAGGACCGATCGGCCTTTTTCATTTATTATTGGGATGTATGGGGATGCCATTGTGCCTGAGCCCTTTGATCAGAAGCCTGCAGCCTTTGTAGAAATACACTTAGAGACAGTCAAGAACCTTCTTAGAACTGATTCTTCTGTTGTCGCCAGCGACTGCGCTTTTCATCAGTGTCTTGGCAGTGGAGGACAAGGAAGGCTCATTTGATACAGAATGTCTTGTGACATCTTATCCGTGTTTGTTTAGGTAATTTGTCTTAAAGGAGAACTCCATACACACGGACACAAATTTTATAAGGTGCTCTTTTGTTGGCACCTAACACCATCTCGTTTACACACCATATACCCATCGGCTTCGGATCGTTGCTGGAGAGGTCTTCAAGACCGGGGCACGTTACTCCATATTTATTGGAACTGTCCAGCTCTTCAGCCCTATTGGCGATCGGTACAGAGGCTTCTCCATTGGCTGTTTGGAGTAGATCTCCCCCTCTCCCCTAAGCTGTTTGTACTGGGTCTTCTCCCTCCTAAACTCCCCGGACTAGCAAAAAAATTGGCTACACCTACTCACAGCAGCAAGGTGCTTAGTGGCCCTACACTGGAAAAATCGACACCCCCCCAACACTTTCAGATCTCTATGCCAGAATTAAAGATGTGGAGCTCATGGAGTCTATGTCGGCACGCTTAGAACATCGGATGGCTCGACATATGGCAATATGGGAAGGCTGGTATCTCTGGGTGAAACCCCCTTGATTTGTTTGAGGTTAACCCCTGCCATGTGGGCCGAGTCTGTGCGGGTTCCTGGAGTGACGAGTCTAGCTGGTTGGATTTATTTTTTTATACACTTTTTTTCCTCCCCCTCCCTTTTAAGTGCTTAAGAACGTGTGAGTAGAATGCCTCATGGGACATGTAGTCCTGGGCTGGCAGTGAGTGGTTCTAAAGGCAGAAGGTTTTTTTTTTACCTTGCTATAGGGGCGCTCTATACTGTACTTTGCAGCTTGCTATTAGGTCACTCTGAAGGCAGGAGGAGCCAGAAGTGCCAGTGGGGAACCCCAGAAGAGGAGAATCAGGGCTGCTCTGTGCAAAACCATTACACAGAGCAGGTAAAAAAACAAAAAAAACAACCACACTTTAAAGACTGTACAGGGAAGATCCGTGTCTGAACCCAGAGAAGATGGAGGCTGATAGACTGGAGGTGATATAAGGCATTACAATTGCATTTAAAGTAAACTTTTACCAGTATTGTGCATTATATATAAAATGATCATATCCATGAAAACTTTAATATAAAAGATTTCTATCTCCCTTCCACCCTTCATAGAGATTCATGTCTGAGTTAAAAATGCCCATATATCCTTCTACTTGGTGTAATATATATTATTACTGTCACTGTTTCACAGTATAAATGAACCCCTTATAGTAGCGATTATCTGCTCTTTTTGTATTATAAAGGGCTAATTTTTTTGTTTTTTTAACCCCATGATGAGAGGTGATACAAAAAAAAGCATGCTGCTGCTAAATGTCTTAGGCCTGGTTCCCACCTATGCGTTTTTTGGTGCTTTTTGCAGAAATTTACTGCAGTTCATTTTAACATGGTTTCCTAGGGGACACGTTCACATCTATGCTTTTTTCTGCCTCTGCGTATTTGGATAGGTTCAAGGACTTTTTTCAACGCAAAACGGTGCTTTTTTTTTTTTTTTTTTTGCTTTTTTGGTTCAATAGACTTTAATGGAAAAGTAGCAGAAAAACATGTAGTGCGCTTTTGCAGCGATTTGCATTTTTTAATCTGCTCAACAACAAATCGGCCAAAAAAGCATAAAAAGATGCAAATTGCAGCAAAATCGCGTGTGCAAATACGCACAGCAAAGAGCAAAAATTAAGTTCAAGTAGAGCAGTGGTTCTCAACCTCAGTCCTCAAGTACCCTCAACAGGCCATGTTTTGGGAAAATAGCTGTCTAAAATACCAAGCCATTTCCTCTGATAAAGTACCTGGGCAAGATAAAGGAAAACCTGCAAACATGGCCTGTTGTGGGTACTTGAGGACTGAGGTTGAGAACCACTGAGATAGAGCACCCAGACATGTATGTTCTCACAGCCACCCAGTGCCTCCAAATGCCAAGCCCGAAAAGGTGTGTTTGTTATTGGCGCAATTTACGTAAACACTTTGGGGAGATTTACTAAAACTGGCGCACACAGAATCTGCTGCAGCTGTGCATAGTAACCAATCAGCTTCTAGGTTTCACCCCTCGTTCACACTGAACACGGTTCATCTGAACTCGCATGATTTCAAAGCCGCATTTCTATCCGACTTCGGGGGCGACTTAAGACATCTGTGTGGGTTCATGCACAGGCGTCTGTAAAAATTGCCCCTGAAGTCGCCAAAAGTAGTGCAGGAACTACTTTTTGAAATCGGTGCGGTGCCGCAAAGTTGGCGTCGCGCTGATTGGGATTCTCCTATTGCCGGCAACAGGCTCCGATTTGACAAGGTCAAATTGCATGTCAAATCACACCCCAATGTTTTTTTACGGGTTTCTGCACAGAAGTCAATGGAAATCGCACCCCGACACCGCAAAAAGTACAGAAACTGCTTTTTGAAATCGGTGCAGCGCCGCAAATGCAGCATTGCACCGATTAGGATAGTGCAATTGCCGCCGATTTGACATGTCAAAGCGCACCAATGTGAACCAGGGCTTATTGTCAAAAACTTAATTGTACAAACTAAAGTTAGAAGCTGATTGATCACTATGTACAGTTGCACCTGATTCTGTGCACCGTTTTAGTAAATCTCCCCCTTTGCTTTGCACCGCTATGGTGACTTGTACTGACTGGTCTTTTTGGACTCTTGCAGGCCAAAAGTGCTTTTATCATTCCACGTAGCAACCTCCCAGCTGCTGGGGAGAATGTTTTGAAGGGCAGATTGTAGCCTGGAAGTCAGACTATTTTTTCTGTCCATTGTGTAGGTTCTGTCCTATAGAAGTGTAGCGGTTGCAGGGATTATATTGGTGACATTTCTGGATGTGCAGTGACATGCCTGTACAGGAGACACATGTAGGACACTAGTAAGCTGCTGCTTTGTGTCTGCAGGATGTGAATATCTGAATGCACAGAATCCAGCCCCTCTGGGCACTGCGGTTAGCAAGGTCATAAGCTCTATTTGGGCTGTATAGACATGAAGTCATTTATAAAAAGCCGAGTGAGTGATCAGTGCTATAGAGGAGAATTTACCATCAATAGAAATCAAACTTTTGTGGTTTTCCAAGCAGCAAAATGCTAAAAGAAATACTGTAACTTCTGCAAAATCGCTGCTGTGACACAGAACCCACAGTGGTCATACACGGTTTGATTTTATCATCTGATCAATGTTAAGCTCGATCAAAACGATCAACACGGCAAAACAATCAAATGGACATAATTTCCCTTCCAACTGATTTAGATCAGATTTGATCACACAGAATCAGTCGGCCAGGACAGAAAATTGAGTTGTGTTGCATCGATTGGCAGCATTGGGACGTCTTGTTAATGAATTTGATTGTATTGTGATCAATCGGAAAGAGATTGCATAGTGATAACGGATGTGATTGATAACGCTCATATCTTCCAACTACCAACTAATTCAATTCACCTGTTATGTGTGTCATATTGAAATGATAGATCTTCTCTATTGAAAATCCCCGACCCCCTCCATTTAAATCCTAAAGCGCCCCTTCCCATTGAAAACTATGGGGCAGCGCTGCAAACCCACCGGCAAAGCGCAGCGGCGCTTTGCGGGCGGTTTTAACCCTTTTTCGGCTAATAGCGTGGGTTAAAACCGCCCCGCTTGCAGCCAAATAGCGCCGCTAAAACAACGGTAAAGCGGTGCTAAATATAGGGCCGCTTTACCGCCGGCGCCCGCCTGCCCCGGTGTGAAAGTAGCCTAAATTTCAAACACCTTGTGTCTGGCCAAAACCTGTCACCAAATCCAATGATCCTAATCGGTGAAAGACCTGAAACAAAGAGTGCCTGAACTCACCCAGGTAATTTTATTTCCGAAAAATTGGCTCAATATCTATTTATAAATTGATGGCTGTATAGATTAAAAAAAAAAAACCCTTTAACCCTATGGCACCTAAGTTTAAAATACTGATCTACCTTGATGATTGCAGGAGTACCCCACTTTATCAGGGCCTATTTTCTAAAATGCCACTAAAGTGTTTTTCAATCACCATATAATGACTCTTCATATAAGCCCTGGTTCACATCAATGCTACTTTGAAATCGCTCTGCTTCACTTGAAGTAGCGCATTTTCAAAGTAGCAAGGTCAGCGCGATTTTAGGTGCTACTTGATAGACGTCTGTGTGGCTTCATGAACAGGTGTCTATTAAAGTCGCACCTGAAATCGGTCAAAGTAGCGCAGGAACTACTTTTTTGCAAATCGGTGTGATGCCGCAAAATTGGTGTCGCACCAATTGGAAGAAAAACATTGCCTTCAATAGCCTGCGACTTGTCATGCGATTTGTAAAAGGCAAAAGATTTATTCAATCTGAAGAGAAACCAGAATATGTTTGTCATGCGATTTGATTTCTCAAATCGCATGACAAATAGCTCCAATGTGAACCTAGGCTAAAGGTCACAATTGGGGAGGTTGAAGGAGAGTGCCTTTACACATCCTCATTACAATTATTTACCACTGAAATGCCTCAGAAGTATAGTATAAGGAAAGTTTTCCAGCCCCTAAGTGCTCTTATCACAGACTTAAGGCATCCATCTCTCAAATGTGAACTTGAAATGTCGCCCTCCTTAATGCACGCTGGATATATTGTATTCTTTCCAATGCTTCAAGTCCTGGCTTTCAACCGAAGAACTACCCTTTTTCTCAAATTAGGTGTACAGTGAATAAGCAAATTATATTAACCGTGGCACAGAGTTCCTTTAAAAAATCAAACTCCCATCAGGCAGCTGGTTCTGTCCATCAGGAGCCACATCAACGCGTTGTGCCTTGAAACCACAGACTTTGTCAGAATGCACATTCTGCATGTGCTGGTTCACCATTTAAACTGATGAGATTAACCCAGTCATAGTCGCAATTAGATCCCAAAAGGGTCATAGCATGGCATGTCCGTCTATACATTACCTACTGTATCCATCAGTATAAAACATTCTATCAATTCATCTTCACTTGGACATTCTTGTGGACAAGGTTGCAATATATCTCAGTAGAGAGAACCTTTATACATTCCTATACCTTTCCCAAGAACACCCCTAACTTTGGGTGCTGGTATAGACCTTGCGGTCTATATCTCTCTATATATCTATATCTCTCTCTATATCTATCTATCTATCTATCTATCTATCTATCTATATATCTATCTATATCTATATATATCTATATCTCTATCAATGCAGTTGGACATAATGGTACAATGCACAAAAAAATAATACATAAAGGTACTCCATACCTTTTTTGAGTTGCCAAACAGTGACACCTGAAGCATAAAATAAACCACTACATAATTCTAGAACATAAAAGAAATACAGAAGTGGAGAAAAAAGGGGGAGATGGAACTGGTGGGATCAGCAGGTGGAAAAAAAATATCTTGTACTAAGACAGCTTAAAGTTAAAGATGTTAAAGTGGACATTCACAGTCTGGAGTAAAATGGGATTGGATCCAAGGGGACCATATCTTCTCAAAAAGAGCCAATTTGTCATTTAGAATAACCATAATTGTATCAATTGTCGTTATCCAAAATACACAGGCCTGAAATTGTAAAGTCTTGTTTTTAAAAAAAAAAAAAAAATAAATAAACATGTTATACTTGCCTCCTCCACTGTGTCTTGGTCAATCAGGAGGAGAGTCCCGGTGTTCTGCCGAGAAAGTTCCCCTTGGCGGATAAGGACCCCCCCTCCTGCGCAGTAGGAGCCGGTGGAAATAGCCGAATAGTTGTAAATCGGCTGTACACGGCGCCTGCAAGAGGGCCTCTCGCGGGCCTGCTTCGCTCGCCACGCTTCGGGCATGGCCTCGCTTCGCTCAGCACTTTTTTTTATTCTCCCTCTAGGTCCACTTGGATGGTGGGGCTTGAACCTGGACCTAGGGCGCAGGCGCCGTGTACAGCTGATTGAAGTTTTTCATGTTCGGCTATTTTCGGCGGCTCCTTAGTCGTTCGTACTGCACAAGCACTGCGCCTGCGCAGTACAGGGGCGTCCTTATCCGCCGGGGGAACTTTCTCGGCAAGACACCGGATAGCTAAGACACTCGTGGACATCGCTGGAGAGAGGTGGGGCTCAGGTAACTAATTAGGGGGTACTGGTGAAGGCTACTACATAAAATGCATTCAGACTAAAAAACCTTCTGCCTTTACTACTCCTTTAACCACCAGTGGATCTGAATGATCTGTTCTAGAGCGAATAGTCAACTGAAAAATGGCTTTCATTTTTATGTTATTTAAGGAGGATTAATGATGTTCAGAGAAATGTATTGCCACTTGGCTGTTGGGATTATTTGTAATATCTATCAAATGCTCAGCCATGCGGGTCTTAATCTCCCTTTTTTGTCTTCCCTATAAATATTCATGTACAGGAACAAATCAACTGATAAACGATTTTACATGACTGACAATTCTAAAACACATGAATTTTAAATTGCTTAAATCAGTGGTCTCCAAAATGCGGCCCAGGGACACCATTCCTCCCATGGGTACCAGTGATGGGATACATTTCCCAATGGCCACAGTCCGGTCTGAAGGATGGTAAACTGGCCCTAAACTTAGATCCAGCAAAACTGGTGAATATCTAGTGGTGATATTCCTTTATATCTACAAATCTACCCACCTAATGTATACATACCTTGTTTGCAATTTTCTTTTCCTGGAGACCTGGAATTCACTTGTTACTAGCCTGTCATTAAAATTTGGCACAAACATTGAATGTTTCAAGTTGTTTTATATACAGTATGAAGCAAAATAAAAGTTGAAATAAATTTACATTGGTGCAGGCATCCTTTCTTTCATTTGATATACAGTGGGGACGGAAAGTATTCAGACCCCCTTAAATTTTTCACTCTTTGTTATATTGCAGCCATTTTCTAAAATCATTTAAGTTCATTTCATCTCCCGACTGCATCTCTGGAGCTCAGCCACAGTGATCTTTGGGTTCTTCTTTACCGCTCTCACCAAGGCTCTTCTCCCCCGATAGTTCAGTTTGGTTGGACGGCAGCTCTAGGAAGGGTTCTGGTCGTCCCAAACGTCTTCCATTTAAGGATTATGGAGGCCACTGTGCTCTTAGGAACCTTAAAGTGGGGTTACACCCAAAAAACAAAAATACCTGGAAAAATTCTTAAAAAAAAAACAAAAAAACATTTGGATATTTTTTTTTTTTTTTTTTACTTACCTCTAAATGCCTGTTGCTAGGTGGTCCCTCGTAGTCTGCCTGTTCCTCTGCCTGGGCTGGTGACATCACTTCCCCCCCAGGCACAGGAAGGGCTCCGCTCTGCTCCCTCCCTCCTGTCAATCATCTGGGACCCATTACAGGTCCCAGGTGATTGAGCGGCCAATCACAGCGCGCAGCGCTGCTCGCGCATGCGCAGTGGGTGCCAGGCTGTGAAGCCACAGCCTGGCGCCCACAGTTGAAATGCCGGCGCCGACGAGCGAAGGGGGGGGACGAGCGGGGCTTCGATCCCCTGCATCGCTGGACCCAGGGACAGGTAAGTGTCCAATTAAAAGTCAGCAGCTGCAGTATTTGTAGCTGCTGACTTTTAATTTTTTTTTTTTTTTTTTGACGGCCCCCCTGGGTGGAACTCCTCTTTAAGTGCAGCAGTTTTTTTTTTTTTTTGTAACCATGGCCAGATCTATGCCTTGCCACAATTCTGTCTCTGAGCTCTTCAGGCAGTTCCTTTTGACCTCATGATTCACATTTGCTCTGACATGCACTGTGAGCTGTAAGGTCTTATATAGATAGGTGTGTGGCTTTCAGTTTTTTTTCTTTTTTAATAAATGTGCAAAAATGTCAACAATTTTGTGTTTTTCTGTCAATATGGGGTGCTGTGTGTACATTAATGAGGAAAAAAATGAACTGAAATGATTTTAGCAAATGGCTGCAATGTAACAAGGAGTGAAAAATTTAAGGGGGTCTGAATACTTTCCGTCCCCACTTTACTTTATTTTTTATTTTTTTATTTGCAACAGCTTTTTATTTTTAAGAAGCCCTTGTAGGCGATTTGACCTTGGTGGATATGGAGCTTTCAGTAAAGTTCCTTCTTCTTCTTTTTCTTTTTTTTTTTTTTTTTTTTTGTGTGAGCTCATTGCATTTTTTGGCATATAAAAAGGTATATTCTTATACCTGCATGGCTTTTAAAGGCAAGGTTCTCCTTTTACAAAACAAAAAAATTAAATACACGCTTGTGTTTTTGCATGAAAAAAATGTGCATTTACTCTTTTTTTACAGGAGCCTGAATAGTGTTGCCCCCATGATCATGCTTAGGAACATGTTACGCCCTAAATACGTGTGTAACATGTTCCCAAAGAGAATTTAACATATAAAGGCATAAAACACGGGGAAATGTGCATTGCAGAGATTTATTGAATACTTTTTATTTTGGGTTTTGAAATGAGATGTAACATCCTTCTACCAAATGTCCATTTTTGGTAAACCTACTTGTATTTGCTTCCCATGGATCAACATACGGTTTAATCCTGAGCACATATTTCCCTGGAGGACAAAGTAATCGAAGACTCACACAGGGGAGTTATGAAAATGACATAAAATCAAATTGTATGTGCCATTCTACTCTGCTTCTTTAACTGTGCATTATGGCGTGCAGGCTGCTTTTATAGGAACGGTCAATCCTGACCATTCATCACGGGGACCAAGTCAATAACAATGTAGGTTAGTTTGTTTTCCCCCAGCTCTTGCCTGGTTTTATGTGTCAGGCCTCTGCCGCAATATAGTGGATTCTGTAACCCCATGAGTGGGTAGTTTTCGATCTGTGATGATTGAACCTTCTTCAGATTCATAGATGTGAGTCACTGGCTTCCACACTGCTTATCCTGAGAGGGCTTCCCTGAGCCTGTACAGATGGAAAGTACAACCCATTAAAATACAATCCAATTCCTACATTTCTGTAAGAAGCTAGTGTTTGAGTTCTGTGACCTCACGGATTTGCAGAGTAACGCACATGCGTTTGTCATTTCTCACCTTTGTTGTGCTATCTGGCTGCACCCCATAAGGAGGTTGATAACAGAACATTTAGTTCTTTAAAGCTGGCCATACACAAGTAGATTTTGGAATGAGCATTCATCCAAATATTCTCATTAGTACATTCAATGACTTGACAAATGTCGTTGGAAAGTTCTTCAAACACCTTTTTGCTTTTAACATTTAATGTTTGAGTAAAATGTCTTTCCCAAAGGAAAACCATATTCACTGTTAGAAATTTGTTAGTTTGAGGAAAAACTTAATCTTAATCTTAAACTTAAACATAATCCACCTTTAAATCTTCTTGTCACTGCGGTCAAAAACGAATGTTGATTTGACCTCACTAACCATTAGAAAATCAAACCAGCGTTCATAAAATTCAATTTTGGAATGAATTTCTAGTAGTGTATTGCTATCTTTAGACCCTGCTCCACTGCCCCACACTGTCCTTTGAAATATGGCCCCTTCCACACGGGGCAGACTCTGCTAGGAGTCCGCCTGCTTAGCGAAAAACTTGTCTGCTGATCCCCTCTAAGCAGGCGGATGACAGGTCCGTGTCTGCTCTGCTTATGCAGCGTGGACACAGACACAGCCCACTCTCCTCTATGGGTGGTTGGGTGTAAATGGACCACCTGTCTGTTTACATCTGCCTGCCATCTGACCTGATCCACCAGACCAGTGGTTTCCACTGCGGACCTTTGCTTGCTTTTATCTGACCCTTAGGGCAATAATTCATCCTCTGACACCAGCAATGGGGCATAATTTCCCCCACTAAAACAGACATCCGCTGCTCCATAGAGGATAATAGAGGGTCCGATCAGGTCCGCCTGAAAGACTGACAGGTGGACCCGATTGGTCTGCCCATATAAAATGGGCCTACCAGTGAAGATTGCCACACTGTTGGCCTCCACCATGATCTCTCTCCCTCCCGTAAACCTACCTGAGCACCTCCCTTTCCCACGTAGCAGCCTGCAGAGCAGGCAATCGCACTGCTAGAAAAGCAGCGATTTGTTGCTTTGTGCATTGCTGTCGGTGTAATGACATGAACTTGATAACAGGAGGTGAGATCTCAGAGAAGACCTTATCAATGTTCTGCAGTTTCTTCATTCTATAGCATGCAGGCTTGGGTAGTTCCTTGACCAAACTGTTTTGCTTAGCTGCAGTAGAAAAAAAGTGAGGTCAGGGAAACCCCCCTATTAATGGCTGCAGCAGGTGGGTGGAGCTGTGAACTCAAATCTAATAATCTTCTCAGCTGTGTCCCTGTGAGATGTGATAAACTAAGGCTGGGTTCACACTGGTCCGACAAACGCTCCGACATTGGGAGTTCATGTCGCATGACGTGTGAAATTCAATGTTTCCCTATGGGAGCCGTCCTAACTGGTCTGACACAAGTTGTTCCGACTTTAGAAATGCTCCCTGTACTACTTTGGTCCGACTTTGATCCTACTTCAGCCCATTGACCTATCATTGAAGTCGGATCAAAGTCGGATCGCTGTCTTGCATGATTCGACTTCGGCATGCGACTTGTGCTCATATGATCTTGAGGGGGAACTCCGTGCCAAATTTTAAATAAAAAATTGGCATGGGTTCCCCCTCCAAGAGCATACCAGGCCCTTGGGTCTGGTATGGACCTTAAAGGGGAACCCCCAGGCCAAAAAAACGGCGTGGGGGCCCCCCCAAATCCATACCAGACCCTTATCCGAGCACGCAGCCCGGCCGGTCAGGAATGGGGGTGGGGACAAGCGAGCGCCCCCCCCCTCCTGAACCATACCAGGCCGCATGCCCTCAACATGGGGGGGTGGGTGCTTTGGGGCAAGGGGGGGCCCTGCGGGCCCCCCCTCCCCAAAGCACCTTGTCCCTATGTTGATGAGGACAAGGGCCTCTTCCCGACAACACTGGCCGTTGGTTGTCGGGGTCTGCGGGCGGGGGGCTTATCGGAATCCGGGAGCCCCCTTTAATAAGGGGGCCCCCAGATCCCGGCCCCCCACCCTTTGTGAATGAGTATTGGGTACATCATACCCCTACCCATTCACCTAGGGAAAAAAGTGTCAATGAAAAATCACAGTACACAGGTTTTTAACCCCCCAGCTTCGGGGGTCTTCTTCCGACTTCGGGGGTCTCTCTGGCGTCTCCGGTGTCCTGATCTTCTGCCGGCTCCTCCACAATCTTCTGCAGCTCTTTTGCTAGCGGTGGCCCGGACTTCTGCCTTCTTGTCTTCTTTCCTCTTCTTCCGATGTTGACATGACGCTCTCTCCAGCTGGAATGCTCTCTGAGCGCTCCGATGTGACTTATATAGGCGGTGACCCCGCCCCCTTATGCCGTCACAGTCCCTGGGCATGCTGGGACTGTGACGTTTTAGGGGGCGTGGTCACCGGGTGATGACCACGCCCCCCTGTGACAGCACAGTCCCAGCATGCCCCGGGACAGTGACCTCATAAGGGGGAGGGGTCATCGCCTATAAAAGTCCATTGCGGAGCGTTAAGAGAGCATTCCAGCCGGAGTGAAGCGTCGTGTCAACATCGGAAGAAGAGGGAAGAAGACGACAAGACCAGAAGGCAAAGCACCCACCCCCCATGTTGAGGGCATGCGGCCTGGTACGGTTCAGGAGGGGGGGGGGGCTCGCTTGTCCCCACCCCCATTCCTGACCAGCCGGGCTGCGTGCTCGGATAAGGGTCTGGTATGGATTTGGGGGGGGACCCCCCACGCTTTTTTATTTAAAATTTGGCACGCAGTTCCCCCTCAAGATTCATACCAAACACAGTGCCGGGCATTGGTGGGGATCCAAGTCTGATCCCTGTTCATTGAAAGTCGGGCGCATGCCGGCTTCATGTCGCAGGGCAAAGTCGGATCCAAAGTAGGACGGCTGTCGTGTCGCACCAGTGTGAACCCGGCCTAAGAGTTGATTCCAACCACAAATATCTTCCTATAGATACTGGAAACATCTATTTGCATAGAATTTCTCAGTAAAGTTATGGTGGGGGGGGCAGATAAGCTAAAATGTTATATATTATAATTATTTGAAAAGCTGAAATCCAGGCAAGAGCCACGCCATCTCTTTTTGATCTCAATCACACCCAGTCCACCCCTTTATCGTTATAGTAGGGATCTCAGCAACCCTGTTTACTATATACAGACATTCCATGTACCACAGCTGGTAGACTACTGCTTTGATTTATAACAATTACTGAAAATGGTTGCCTGCAGAGAAACATCCTCCAATATGTCTGAAAAATAATTTTGAATACTTATTATTCCAATTTGGTCACAGGTGGCCCTTTTTGACATCTGAAATGTTTCAGCTATGATTACAATTTTCAAATGGCATGGAAAGTAAGATGTATACAGTTAGCCTGTGATTTCATCCAGGGCAGGTTAATGGGGCTGTATTCTTGCACTCTTGTAGTAGAGGCCACCTGGGCTAGTCAGTTGAACCTTGTGTATAGTGCTGGTCGGGAGGATACATGCTCCATCCAATGTGAAAATCTCTTGGTAGCTCAGAATCAATGCTGGCCACCTATCGTCCAAAAGGAATTTCATCTGTAATTATTGAACAGACCTCTGCTTGGTTGCTGTTGGCAGCACCAACCCCTTTTTCTTTACCCTTTCAACAACTTAAAAAATTCCAGGAAAAGGATCAGAAAAATCAAGTCCTTTTTAAATGCTTGCCTGAGCAATTTTTTTCATTTTCATAAATTATTTTATGTGCCTTTTAAGTTGCTAGAAAACTTCACTAATATAGGAAGAGTCCATTCCTTAGCACAGGCTTTGAACATCCTAGCCTTCTCCTCTTTTGGGGGTGTCTAACTACTGTCTGTGCTGGCACAGCTTCTTTGTCCCTCCCCTCACCTCCCTGAATAACCTTTTATGTAGCTGCCAGGGGTGGAGTGAAGCGGAATACTATAGAGCAGGGGTCTCCAAATGTTCTAAACAAAGGACTAGTTTATTATTTTAGACTTTAGGGGGGCTGGATTATGGCCATTGGGAGAATAAATTGGCCTGGCATCAGTGGGAGTAAAGAATGCATTTTTGGTATTAGGGGGATTGATAGTGCTCCATCTTTGGTGTCAGTGGGAGGAATAGTGGCCCATAGTTGGTGTCAGTGAGGAATATTGCTCCATCATTGGTGCCAGTGGAAGATTAGTGCCCCATCTTTGGTGTTGGTGGAAGAATAATGCCCCATCGTTGATGTCCGTTAGAGGAATAGAGCCCCATCCATGGTGTCAGTAGAAGGAGTCCACTGCTGTAGAGTAACATCTGAGTCTGCTGACATCATATCCATGGTCACGGGGCTAAGCTGCAGTCTCTGGACTTTTAGAAGTCACAAGTGGCTTTTACAGGTAATTAACATGCATAAAATACATTAAATGCATATATATTTTTATGGGATTTTTTTTTTTTTTTTTTGGAAAATTAATGTTCTGGCAGCAGGGTCTTTTTATAGCTGCAAGAAATAGACTGCTGGTATATTGCAATATACAGTAATGTTAGTTGGATTCATCAGGTGGAAAGATACTTACATGGAAAATCACACAAGCGTTTCCTACCTAAAGACAGAGCTGGGGTTTTAGGACCACCATTCTTGGAGAGCTCGGTAGCCATTCTTTGCTCAGCAGTGCATGCTGGGCTTTATAGCTCTACTAAACCTGGATAGATAGCTCAGTGTGTTTTCTCTTCATTTGTAGATGTCAGACACTTGTGAAGGCACTCTGCAAAGCAGCATGGTCATCCATAATACATGGGCAAGCAGTGTCTGCTATTTAGGCTTGCTTTGGGGAGGGGGGTAGTTTCATGCCTTGCAAAGCTTGCTTATCTGAATGGTAGGCTCCTGATCTCGCAAAATGATCTATTCCTTGAGGATTCACCTTATGGGAGGTGGAGAGCAAAAATGGGCACAGTCTGCATACAAATGAGAGATGAGGTCATGTGCGTGCCTCTTGTGAAGCATCTGGAAGGTGCATTGCAGACTGGACAGATCCCAGAAGGCATGGACACAAAACAGAACAAAAAATGTACCTCTGCCACCCAAATTTTCTGTTGTCTTTGATCCTTGGCTTCTTGTCACATGCCTGACCAAGAGATGTGATGTGGCCTTCAATAAATGTTTGGACCAGCGATTATGTATCTATGGTGTGCTGGCCACTTATGTTCTTGTCTGCCTCTTTAACGGGAACATGTCACAAAAGCATATCTGGGTATGAGGAACCTCGGATAGAAGCTAGCATTGTCTATCCTCTGCATTCTGACAATCTAGCTGACCTATTAGGACTGTACATTCCAGAAGTTGCAGTGGCAGCCTCCACCTAGGGCATTTGAATCCCTCAACCTCTGGACACCATCCTCACACATATGGGGTGCCATGGAGGTATACTGTTTAATTTACAATATCCCTTCTATTTCTGTATATGGATGATGGCACTGTAATTTATTTTAATAAAAAAGCCCCAAAACTTTACAGTACCTTTTTCCTAATTGATATACAGCTGTCACATGACCCAGCTCTCCCCCAGCCTGTCTGCAGGGAAACATAAGCAGGAGGAGCTTCTAGTCCTCTGGTGCTGGTTACATGTTCAAAAAAAATGTAAGCCTTTGGAATAAAGAGTAAAAAAAAAATATCAATAAACTGTTATAAGTTGTCATACAAATATATATTTGAAATTAAATCTATTATTTTTTTGGCAATAACATGGTGTGGGCGGATTTCTCCCAGTCACAGGCTGTGTCACGTCCCTACGGTGTCTTAGAATAAAAGGGATATGAAGCCTTCATCAATCTACATTTAATATCCCACCCCCATTGTGTTTAGTTGATTAGTGGGCATGAAGGTGGGGGGGGGGGAGTGGGCTGTCACATACCACTGTATATACACCCACATGTGTGACACTATAGTCACATGGGCTGATTAGATGTGATAGGGAGGAAATGATCAGCATAGGAGTCGCCTAGGCGGCCAGAAGACGGAAGGAGGAAGTGGGACAGGAAGTTCCACTCCAAACCAAGTACCCAGCCCCCCTCCCCCCCAAAAATGTCAGGGGGAGAGGAGTACTTAAAGCGGAAGTTGCACTTTTGGGTGGAACTCCGCTTTAAGTTTATTGTGCTCTGTGTGCAGAGAAATCGGAGTAAGTAATGTCAGTGCAGGAGAAGGGCATTTACAATTGTGCAAGGTAAGGCTGGAGTTCAGCTTTGACATTCACTTCACTTTCATTGTGAGAAGAAATAATAGTTCTAGAAGTAGAGCTGACATTCTTCTGCTCACGTCCTCTTGTATCGTACCCTGAAATTCATGTTCTCCAAATTGTGCTAATTAACTTTACAGAGAAGCTTTTGTATTCCTTTGGTGAGTCATTTAAATGAAGATTTCCGAGCAGAGATTACGACGTCCCGTATGTGGGTCTCACGTCTTCTCCAACATAAATCACACAGGACTTCGGAATTTTTATTTTTATCTTTTTAAGAGAGAATTCTCACAACGCTGTCAAATAGTGTCTCTGCTGGAAATTGAATATTGTCTGCTGCTGATAATGTGGGAAAATGGGACATTATGTAGAAGCTTATTTTTAAAGTGGAACTCCAGTTACAATTTTTCCTGTGTCCCCCGACTTCCTCCGTCCAGGGCTGGCACTCCTCCTGGGGCAGAACATTAGCGATTCTGTCCGTTTTCCCATGACAGTATAAAAATAAAAAATTTAATAAAATAATACATTCTCCCCCCCCCCGTCCCTCTGTGCTTGTGCGCAGATTCACTCACATACATAGGTCGCGCACGCATATGGAAACGACGTTCGTACTACATGTGAGGTGTTGCTGCGAGTGGTATAGCGAGAGCAAGATTTCTAGCTTTAGACCTCCTTTTGTAGCTCTAAACTGGCAACATGTAAAAATGTTTAAAGCTTTGCCTATGGAGATTTTTAAGTATCATCATAGTTTGTTGCCATTCCACGAGCGTGCACAATTTCTTAAGCGTGAGCTGTTTGGTATCTATTTACTCGGCATAACAATATCTTTTATATTTTACATAAAAAAAAAAAAAAAAAATCGGTCATGTATTGTGCTGTTTTTGCATTAATGAGGTTGTAAACTTTGGGATTGGGACCTCAGGATTGGCGGCGGAATTGGGACGGGCAGGTGGTGGATAGGTTGATTTAAATACCCTGAATTCTACTTTTAAGCAAGTTATCATTTTTTTTTTTTTTTTTTTTTGTCTGTGTGTGTGTAGACAGCATTTTGCAAAAAACCTGGCAGGTTCTGAATAATACAAATACATTACTGGTAACTGCTGAGCGCTAAGGTTTTATCTGTTTGAATTACGCGAGTAGCTGAAATACGGAATGAACAATACTCTCTGATGTGTTGACATATAGGGGTTTTCTATATTCGCTCACAAAAACACAAGGGAATGACGCATGTTGTAAAGGTTGTTCTTAAATTGTGTGAGCAAAATGCGTCAGTTTGGTGTAGGATGTAACTCTGTTGCTAAATATCCATTTTCAAATATTTGCTTTTAGGGCTAATGCACACCAGAACAAGGTGTGGGATACCCGTGTTCCAGGCGCATTTCAAGCACCGCATTCAGAATGCACCGGGTGTGCTGTGGGTGTTCTAACGACCCCACAAATGCCTGCAACGATACGTATAGTACAGCAGTACTGGGCAATCTGGTGCAATGCGTTTTTGAAAAGTAGTGCATGCACCATTTTTATTGTGATTTCAGATCATTATTTAGTTTTTCCTTACCCTGCAAAGTAATGTCATAATGTGCTAGTATGCATCCCATACAAGCACATTATGCTAAACTTGCCTTAAAACTAAGATCTTTCAGCTCTGAGATGTCAAAGCTGCAGGAGCTTCCATCTTCACCCGTCTTGCTTCTGGGTTCGCGCACTCCGACTCTGTGACTGGCCGCATGCATGACGTGATTACGTCATGCATGCGGGAGCCACCATTTACGGCACAGGGCTCTGAAGGAATGGCATGGATGGCCGTTCTTTCAGAACGCATGCGCTAGTAATGTCACTGGCTGTAGATACAGTAAACATCCTCTAAACGGCGCACGTTTAGGAGATATTTCCACTACCTATAGGTAAAACTTATGCATGGAAGTTTACTTCCACTTTGAAGAGGAAATCCCCGTGTTCATTTTTTGTTTCCCCCTCTTACTTGGTTTCCTGGGTTATCCTCAAAACGCATACCTGCATGTTCAGCAAATCCAGCTCTGCTCTGCTGTAATCCACTGCTCCGCCGCCGAATGCCAGGCTCTGCGCCGCCATTTTCTTTGCTTGTCATCTGCAGCCGGCTGTCTCTTCTGGGCTCCTGCAGCGTGCTCCCTGATGATGTATCGTGACGCATCCAAAGCGTTTGTGGATTGCCTCAAAGCCTACTGGGATGTTGGGGGTGCGTCATTCTCGCCTAGGCATACCACACAAAAAGTTTGCAAAAAAAAAACATTAAATTTGCAATTTTGTGCATTAGGGAAAAAAGGAGCAATCTTTTTGGAAAAAAAGTGAAGGTCCACTTTGACTTCAGAGATCGTTCCATGCACAGTGGACGTTAAAATAACGTTATAAAAGCGCCAGTAGCTTTGCAGTGAGTCTTTCAACATTTTTTTTTACATTTTTTGCAATAGCGTTTTTTAGCTTTTTTTTTTCTCTCTATGAATTAAAAGTGTTAAACTCTGAGCCACGTTTTTGAGCATTTATCGACGTTTATGAGCGGTCAGAGAAAAGACTCCTAAACGCAATTTTATGGCGTTCAGAAGACAGCCCATAAACTCCACTGCTGATAAACATCCAAAAACGTCCATGTGTGCATGGACACATAGGATAACACAGAGGGGAGTTTATGGGCTGTTAAAAAAAACAAAAAAAACACTACCAAAAACGGCCATTTATAAGCTTCAGTGGAGCCTAAGATTGAATAAATTACATTTAATGTAAGCCTTGATTATTATACTGTGTATAATAAACAAACAACTTTTTTTTTTTTTATGGGTTTCATCCCTTGTTGCACCTCAGTACTGCTGATCTCCTGCAGCCATTCCTTGTCTACATGTACTCCAGTAATGGCTGCATAGCTTCTCTCCAGGGCTCCTTGCATCCATAGAAACATATCCAGTTGCAAGCCGGTCCCCTGCATCCCCCCTTGTTCCATGTACCTGCGTTATTCCCTTCTCAAAGGTGCATGTAAATTACATTGGGCATGCCCTGCCCTTCCTGGAAGTTCAGGGAAGTGGCTCTGTGCAATCTTTGGGAACTCTCCCAGGGAGGGAGCAATGAGGTCTAAAGCAGGGGTAGGCAACCTGGGACCCTCCAACTGTTGCAGAACTCCAAGTCCCATCACGCCTCTGAGAGTAATTGTAACTGCCAGCCTTGCAATGCCTCATGGGAAATGTAGTTCCACAACAGCTGCAGGGCCCCAGGTTGCCTACCCCTGATCTAAAAGATCATTCAGGTTGTGTGAGGGCAGCGAGGTAAGTGTCCATATAAACTAAATGTTGCCACTAAGTGGATTTATATTTTCATTTTGGCTAGAATGAGAGGTTTATAGTCCCTGTCGGGGTCATTTTGCCATCTGTGACCCACTGGGGGAGATTTCCCTTCACTTCCTGTTCATAGCCAAAACAGGAAGTGATGGGAAATCCCTCTAAATAGGAATCCTGCTGCATACTTACTACATTATACTCCAGTTCCAATCAAAAAGTACCGAATTCAATAATTAAACTTTCTTAATGATGCTAAAGCTTCCATCCCAATGATGTGGAAACAAACTTCACCACCTACTATCTCAAAGTGGTCTACTTGGATCTAAGATCCAACAGATGGAGCAACTCGTGCTGGAGGAGATTAACTAGTGCACTCAGAATTTGGAGCAACTGTGCATAATAACCAATCCGCTTCCAGGTTTTAGCCCACATTCACACTGTACACGGCTTTGAAATCATGTGACTTCATCTGAAATTGCATGATATCAAAGCTGCATTTCAGTGGGTCTTTGAGTCAGACTTGAAAGACATCTGTGCGTCTTCATGCACAGATGTCTATTGAAGTTGTAGCCAAAGACGTCAAAAGTAGTGCAATAACTATGTTTGCGCAAAGTCATCGGCGAACCGATTGGAACGGTGCCATTGCTGGCAATAGGCTGCGATTTGTCATGCGATTTGACCTGACAAATTGCACCAATGAGAATGAAGGCTCACATTGGAGCCATTTGCCAAGCGATTTGACAGGTCAAATCACATGGCAAATAGCATCCTATTGCTGTCAATGGCAGTGTTCAAATTGATGCAACGCTGACTTTGTGGTGCCGCGTCCATTTGAAAAAGTAGCACATGCACTACCTTTAGCGATTTGAGGTGTGACTTGCATAGACATCTGTGCATGAAGCCACACGAATGTCTTCAAAGTCACTGCCGAAGTCACACTAACGTGGCTTTCGCACAATTTCAAAGCCGAACTCCATTTGAACGGGGGGCTTATTATCTCCCCCTATGGCTCTAAAAGACCAGGATAAGAAACCCTCATAAATATGGACAAAAAAAAAAAAAAAAACATTTTTGCTGGCACGATTGGGATGATGGAAGTCAGCAGAGCTTCCCCCCACTTCCTTAACTTTGGAGCAACTGCACTTGCAAAGTTCACAGTCTGTTTGCCTTTAGTAAATCACCCCCCTATGGTTCTTTTACAAAGAACAATCCCCCATTAGCAACTTGGTAAAACAATACACCTTGGGCTCTTGCCCCTCATGTACCTAGTGGCATGGGCTTTTAGGATGGGATATAGCAGATGCACCCCCCCCCCCCCTTTTTTTTTTTTTTCTTTCCCTTTTCTCTTCTATATTTTGGTACTTATGAGCTTGCCTCCTAAAATATGCAAGGCAAGAGAAATGACAGCTGTGCGTTCCATGTACATTGTAAACTAAAGGCATAAAGACAGTTGCTCCAGAGCTTAGTAAATGAGAGAGATCTCTGCTAACTTCAATCATCCAATCATATGCAAGCAAAAATGTAGTTCCTTTTTTTTTGTTTTTTTTTCCCCCTTGTGATTGGCTATTTTTGCAAAGTGAAACTTTGCCTCATTTACTAAGCACTGGAGAAACTGCACTTGCAGAGTGCACAGTCTATTTGCCTTTAGCAAATCCACCTCTGTGTCCGGTGTGTTTTTTTGTTTTGACTAATCATTTGGTTTGTCGGTTTCTCTTAAATAATGAATTTATAAAGACATGATTGAGGTAATTGTAAGAACAAACAAGCCAACAAGGGTGCCAGCATCTAAGTGTAGAGGATAATAGGAATGCAGATAAGGAATAGATAAAAATGCACTCACGGGATGGAGAGGGTTAAGCAGCATGTGTTTTCAATGCAAGTGGAGCCCTCTGAGGGGTCATATGGTGTTGCAGAGATGGGCAGAGATGCAGAGCTGTGCAAGGAAGCTGCCAGCATGTGGTCGCTGTTGTCCACCTTGGAACACAAGCAGGAGACGGTCAGCTGCAGGTCTTCTGGGATCAAATGAGTTAGGATGTGACGTCACGTGGATGGGCTTGGTCATTTTGTTTTAGGGCAGGTAGGATGACCCCAAACCAAAAAGGAGATTGCAGCACTGGCAAATCTCTTCAAGACCACATGGCTCCCCAGAGGGCTCCACTCGCATTGGAACAAATGCTGCTTAACTCCCTTCATCCTGTGAGTGCATTTTTATCCATTCCTTTTCTACATTCCTATCACCCTCTACACTTAGATGCTGGTGCTCTTGTCTGCTGGTTTCTTCTAACATGTGCCATAGGTTGCTCAAGACCTTGCCTAAGGAGCTGCACACATCTACAGTGATCCTAAAGAGACCTCTACCCCAACTTTTCATCCTAACCCTTAACTCCCCTGTATTTCAACATAGCGTCATAACGTTTCCCTTATTCTGTGTGATTAAAGTGGAACTTTACTCTCCCAATCAATATTATTATTAATCCTGCTAGCATTAGTAAATGGCAAAGTATACTTGTTTTTAATTATTTTTTTTAACATTTCTTCAATTACTTCCTGGTTTCTTGCCTAGACAAATAATGTCATACATCTCAGGGCCCTCCGATTCCTCCTGTATTGAATGGTATGGTAACTGTACTGTTTGCCCTCATGTTGTAAGTTGCTGTGCAAACTGTTGGCGCTTTATAAATCCTGTATAATAATAATAATAATAATCCTAGGTATCTTGAGGAGAGGAGGGTTTTTTAAGCACACTCTTCTGCATGCTTAAAGAGGAACTTCAGTCATTTTTTCATCTTTCCATCTTCTGCTCTTGTTTTTTTAACTTTGGATAGTAAAACATTTTTTTCTGCCAGTAAATACCTTATACAGCCCACTTCTTCTTTCTTGTCTGGTCATTAGCCTAGGTCAGTGATGGTGAACCTTGGCACCCAGATGTTTTGGAACTACATTTCCCATGATGCTCAACTACACTGCAGAATGCATGAGCATCATGGGAAATGTAGTTCCAAAACATCTGGGGTGCCAAGGTTCGCCATCACTGGCCTAGGCTATTGACATCATGCACAGCGCTCTCTCTCACTCTCATGAGAGTTTGCCAGGAAGGGAGGGGTGATGAGTCATAAGAGGGCCAATGAGAGCAGGAAGTGAACAGGCAGCAGCTTCAGCTGCGGCATTTACAAATGAATGCAGCCAGACTTGGTGGAGGGAGGTTTCTGCAGCATATTTGGCAAGTACAGAATCACTGTAGATATAAAATCATATGCAAAGTGGTTGGAGGGAAGCTTCAGAATGGCAAAGATGTTTTTATTACAAGTTATGTGAGCAGACTGCAGTTCCTCTTTACGCTAAGGGCAGATGGATTCCAGGAAGTAAATGCTACATGAATTGTTTGCCCTTACTCAAGATGGCCACGGCCAGAAATGCTAAGGGAAGTTTTTCAAAGTGATTTCTCCACAAATAAAGCATATAGAGACATGGATGGATGGGGAAGTTTGCTTTAATATTACAAATTTATCAAATAGTGCTCAGATGCAGTGAAGATCTGCTTGAAGGTAATTATTTGATCTGAAAAAGTATCTCTGAAGGTAAATATGTGTGAACTAAAGGGTGTATTTCATGAAAATTTTCAGTTCTCCCTTTTTTTTTTTTTTTAAACCTTTTAAACCTTTTTTTTTTAAAGCGTGAGAAAGTTTAAATGGGTTTTTGGATAATCACTTGTCATTTTTTGTACAGTTTGATTGGTACTTTTTTTGCATTGCTGGCGTGCTCCGGCACTCATTAGTTTGACTGTCAGTGATGATTTTGTGAAATGCAATTTTCTGGGTCATTTCCCAGCTAATTATCCAGTTAAACCTAATTGGGATTGTTCTAATAGACGTTCTCGCAAATTGTTTCTGGAAAAGGAGTTTTGGATGTTGTCAACTTTTGTAGAGAACCTTCTATATCCTGTCCCAGTTCACTCAGCACAGCCCAGGGAGTCTGGGTCCCGGTACATGTGATGGAACTACAAGTTCCAGCAACTCGCTCTGCCTGCTTAGCTGCCATCACCCTCAATTTGTAAAGCCCGACTCAAGTGAATACATTGGGGGTTGCTTACGAAAGGTAAATCCACTTTGCACTACAAGTGCACTTGGAAGTGAAGTCGCTGTAGATCCGAGGGAGACGTGCAAGGAAAATAAAGAACAGCATTTTAGCTTGCACATGATTGGATGATAAAATCAGCAGAGCTTCCCCTCATTTCAGATCTACCCCTTAGATTTACAGCAACTGCACTTCCAAGTGCAATTTCAAGTGCAGTTTGCACTTGTAGTTTGTACTTGTAGTGCAAAGTGGATTTGCCTTTCGTAAATAACCCCCATAATGTGCTTCAAAGCAAAAGGTGTTCAATGTCTTGCAGTTTGTTTTCTACGTAAATCAGCCACAGCCTGAGTAGAAAAGCCTGTCCTCTGCCAGCATGCTGCAGAACATGACCTTTGCTCTCTTGGTGGAACTTGTGGTCTCTCTGCAGAGGCCCTCCTGCTGACTAAGGCCGCATACACACGGTCAGACTTTTCAGCTACAAAAGTCCGACAGCCCGTCCGACAGACTTTCGACGGACTATCAAACAGCCTTTCTAATGACCGGACTTACCTACATACGATCACACAAAAGTCCAACGGATTCGTACGTGATGACGTACACCGGACTAAAATAATGAAGTTGATAGCCAGTAGCCAATAGCTGCCCTAGCGTGGGTTTTTGTCCGTCGGACTAGCACACAGACGAGCGGATTTCTGGGTCCGGCGGAGTTACGACGTAAAGATTTGAAGCAAGTTCCAAATCTAAAGTCTGTCAGATTTGCGGCTGGAAAAGTCCGCTGAAAGTCCGGGGAAGCCCACACACGATCGGATTGCCTGCCGGACTTGGTCCATAGGCGTCCGTCGGACTTTTGTAGCCGACAAGTCCGACCGTGTGTACGCGGCATAAGGCCTGATTCACATCTATGCAGGTTGCAGTTTGCATATTTCCAGGTGCATTTTGCATGTTTTCAATACACGCTTTTGATCCATTAAAGTCTGTGGAACCAAAAACCAGAAAAAATCCCCTGGCCCTTTCCATAAAATGCACAAATGTGAACTACATCCATAGGAAAGCATGTTAAATGGACTGTAGTGTGTTTCTGCAAAACTGAAAACGCACTAAAAAATGCATAGGTGGGAACCAGGCCTAAGGCCTGGTTCCCACCTATGCATTTTTAGTGCTTTTTGCATTTTGCAAATTTGCACTACAGTCCATTTAACATGGTTTCCTATGGAACACGTTCTGTAGTTCAAATCTGCAAAAAGCACAAAAAATGCATAGGTGTTCCAAAAAGCAATGCCCATCCCCCCCCTCATGTTGTCATAATGTACTAGTATGCACCCTATACAAGCACATTATGACAGACTTAGCTGTACATGGAGCCCTCCAGCGCAGCGCTGTCACAACACTGCCATCTTCACCCAGGTTCGAGTGTCTGGGGCCGCGATGACGTCACAGTATGCTGTCCCTATAAAGTGCTATTAAACCCTAAATTTTTTACGTTTTTTTTTTTTTTTCCAGCAGCTGATTTAAAAGAGAAGTTTTGGGTGTTTTTTTTTTTTTTTTTAAATCATACTTACCTAGGTGGATGCAGCATCTGTGCCCAGCCGGCTCTAACACGAAGAGCTGGGTGATCAAACACTGCTGATCGCTCGGTTCTCAGTGCTCCGTCCCCCAACCTTCTCCTCACTCACCAGAATGCTGGGCTGTGAAGGGGTCGGGAGGGGGCAGGAGTGGCCGGCTCAGGCTTTCAGCGGCTTGCTGAGAGGCTGAGCTGTGTGCTGGTCCAGGCATTTGGGCGGATCCCGACCATATGTGCGCAATCTTTCCTGAGCCTGGACCGCTTGTGTGATGTCAGCAGGCTTCAGCCCGCTGTCTGCTGAAAACGGGTCACAGGAGTGCAAAATGAACTACACTCCTGTGATCCAAATGAGCTTTGGCTGTACTTCTCCTTTAATCACTTACTGAGTATGCAGCTTCTTTATCATTTAATCCTTGCCTATGTTCCAGTTTAAGCTGATGCCATGACTGCTGCCACAGGTTTTCTTTTTCAGGGTTGCTCCCTTTCTCTTGCAGCATCCTATAGAGCCACCCTTGCATACAGAGACTAGGGTTGTGTCTCCTACACTTTGTGCATCAATAGAAACACACAGCCCTGTAGCCTAGGATGGTAGGGTACTCCCCTGCTTGCCCCTCCTCCTCTCCTTTTCCTTCTCCAAGCTAAGAGACAGACTGGAGACTGCCCACTGTTAACTCCTTCTTGTGAAGACCACAAGTTCAGGGAAGCAGCACAGAAAGCAGGAGCCTGCAGTATTGAAAGTTGCAGCAAGTAATGGATTAAGAATTTTAACTTCTTGGCACCGGCCGCGTGCAATTATATGTGGCCTCTCATCGGGTGGGCCTTGGCGTCGAGCGGCTGCATATTTGCATGCGCTAGTAAAAATACAGATGTTCACGAGACGCTCCTGGCAAGTTACTGGCGGCTAATGGAAAGCTTTCCGATCATGTGACTGCCAATCACGGTGGTCACATGATCATAAGCCCCGCCTCCTGACATCCTAAACCCCTCCTTTTTAGATGACAACTTTTTTTTTTTTTTTTTTTTTTTTTTTAATTGCATTTTAGTGTAAATATGAGATCTGAGGTCTTTTTGACCCCAGATCTCATATTTAAGAGGTCCTGTCATGCTTTTTTTCTATTACAAGGGATGTTTACATTCCTTGTAATAGGACTAAAAGTGACACAATTTATTTTTAATTTTTTTTTTTAAACAGTGTAAAAATAAAAGGTAAAATAAATAACAGAAAAAAATGTTTTAAATGGGCCCCGTCCCGCCGAGCTCGCGTGCAGAAGCGAACGCATACGTTGGTAGCGCACGCATATGAAAACGGTGTTCAAACCACACATGTGGGGTATCGCTGTGAGTGAAAGCAATTATTCTAGCCCCAGACCTCCTCTGTAACTTAAAGCATACAACCTGTAGAATTTTTTTAAACGTCACCTATGGAGATTTTTAAGGGTAAAAGTTTGTCGCCATTCCACGAGCGGGCACAATTTTGAAGCGTGACATGTTGGGTATCAATTTACTCGGCGTAACATTATCTTTCACAATATAAAAAAATTGGGCTAACTTTACTGTTGTCTTATTTTTTTTTTTCCAAAAAAAGTGCGCTTGTTGCGCAAATATGGTATGACAGAAAGTATTGCAACGACCGCCATTTTATTCTCTAGGGTGTTAGGAAAAAAAAAGTATAATGTTTGCGGGTTCTAAGTTATTTTCTAGCAAAAAAATGTGTTTTTTTTTTTTTTTTTTCTTAAACAACACATCTCCAAAAGAGGTCCTTAGAGCCCTTGCACACTGGGGCGGGGGGCGGCGTCGGCGGTAATGCGGCCGCTAGCGGGGCGGTTTTACCCCCCGCTAGCGGCCGAGAGAGGGTTAAATATCACCGCAAAGCGCCTCTGCAGAGGCGCTTTGCCGGCGGTATAGCCGCGCCGTCCCATTGATTTCAATGGGCAGGAGCGGTAAAGGAGCGGTATACACTCTGCTCCTTCACCGCTCCAAAGATGCTGCTAGCAGGACTTTTTTTACCGTCCTGCCAGCGCATCGCTCCAGTGTGCAAGCCCTCGGGGCTTGCACACTGGAATGAAAGTAGCGGCACTTTCGGGGCGGTTTGCAGGCGCTATTATTAGCGCAATAGCGCCTGCAAACCGCCCCAGTGTGCAAGGGCTCTTAGATGGTTAAATTGTTAACTTTTTCCTGTTGGCTCCGGAAGGGTTGAGGGTCCAGGGCACAGCTGTGCTGCAGTCTCATACATTTTTCCCCTGTCAGTGTGTAATTGGAAGATGTATGGGCAATCTCGCCATCAGCCTGTCTGTCCTTTTTTCTCCGCATCTCTGTTAATGATGTCAGCCAATTTTAAGGGATCTGCGTTGACTCAATTACCAGCCAATCCGGTGGGCAGGTTGGACCAATTATTGCTAAATCAGTTCTAGTTTTAATTTGACTGCACTTATTTGTGAAGTTTATTGATTATTTGGCATTGTAGTATAAAGGTAAGAGAGCTGTTTAACGGGGAATTCTCGTGAATTCTGCATATCAGGGGGGCCTTTTTTTTTTTTTTTTTTTTTTGTCATCTGCAGTCTACAAGGAAACCTCCGCTTCAGTACTAAAAACTGATTATAAACCCAATCCCTAAAATCTCATATGAGCTTGAACATGCTAATATCATAAAAAGCGTTTTTAAATCTGCAGCTTTCATGAACTCCTAGCCACCATTGCCCTGTGGCCCTTTAACCCTTTTGCTGCCAGAGCTGTTTTTGCATTTTTTTTTTTTTTTGCACACATGCAAAAAAAAAAAAAAAAAAAATTAGGCCTGAAGATCACATAAAACCCCCAAAACATTATACATTTTCTGAAAGCAGACACCCTAGAGAATAAAATGTTGGTAGTTCACATTCTTCATGTGGCACAATATTACCGCCAAGGTCTAGGAAAAATGCAAAATTTCAGTAAAAAAAATTACAATTTTTTGGGCACACAAACTAAATCACTTACCCAATTTTTTGGTAAAATTTAAAAGATGAGGTTGCACCGAGTAAATACCCAACATGTCAAACCTTAAATTTGTGTGCACCCATGAAGTGTTAAAAAACTTCAGTACCCTATATTTTCCATAGGAAACACTTAGAGTCCCCTATAGGTCATTAGTTTAACATTATGAAGGAGGTCTGGTATTGGAAATATTGCTCTCACTCTGGCATACGCGGCGATATGTAACGTGTGTCTCGCAATCAGCGTTTTCATGCGTAGGTGCCAGGGTCTAAAGGACACTGAATGTCTCCCGTGTGCTACACTGAATGTAATGCAGATCGCATTGCAATACATTCTTTCCTGACTAGCTGAGGACACTGACAAGCAGACCCGGAAGTCGCGTTTTGGGTCATCATGTGTCCGCTCCGCTCCTTCCTTTCTACCCGGTAACACCCGCTATGTCGGTCCTGGGTCCACAGATGGGTAAATGAAGCCTGAGATGCATGGCGGAGGGGGGTTGGGTGGTGAAGCGCCGATACCGGGGGTGTGTGGAAGCAATCGGGTCGCATCACAGCAAATAAAACAGAATGCTTCCCTCTGATGGGCAGGAGTCTGCTTGTCAGATTTGCACACAGTCACGGTGGCTGCAGCCACATAGAATGTGTGTAAAAAAAAAAAAAAAAAAAAAAAAAAAAAACCCCACTGTCAAGTCCGTACAACGTACTGACCTGGCAGCGAAAAGGGTAAATGCTAATGCTAGGAGGCAGCTTCCAGATCAATGTGATTGGCTGTCAAACAGTGGTGGGTACTGACAGCTCTGTCAGTGTGCTGGGGGCGTTCAGTGAGAGTGTCCTCAGTGTAGAACCTCAGAGCCCCATAGACACATGTACAGTGGCTGGGCATTACAGGGTAAAGCCTAGTACACACGGGCCGAATGTCGGGCGGCATCGGGCTGCTTCAATAGAAACCGGACGACAATCGGCCTTACTGCAACCGGTTCAACAGAAGTCTACAGTTTGGCTGGCTTCTATCAATGGGTCATGACTGAAACAGGTCTGCCGTTCGGTTTCCGATCAGCGCTCTCGGCCGATGGCTAAGAAATTTTCAGAAATGTTTCCCCACTGAAAACTCCTATAAATGAAAACGCTTATAAACGTGAGTAGATAATGAATCACAGAGCTCTGGATGGCCGCACTGCCGTGAAAAAAAGCACCTTTATTTCATTAAAATGTTGCAGGTCACATCAAAAGTGGATATATAGGACAAAAAGCAGCTAACGCGTTTCACATCAATGGATGCTTACTCATAGCTAAAGGACAGTCATCACAACTGCGGTATATAAAGGGAGGTGACTAATCAAAAGCATATGTAACACCTGAAGATAAAACACTTAGCCAAGCAGATGGAAACCACACCTCTCAGAATACATGCAAGTTGTGATGACCTGTGCATGCCCAATCGCAATGACAATCAAACAAAAATTGGTTGAACATAAAAGAAAAATAAGTTTTAAAAAAACACACACTATGTGTATTCGTGAATTATCATGAAATGAAATAACATGAAATACAATCATGCAAAACTAAGCAGTCATGAAATGATGACACAATGTAGCAAAAAATGAAAAGCAAAACGGGAGTTACTGTGTTTACACGCTGTTACAAGCATTTGGCGTTTCAAATGCTACTAAACTACCGTCCTGAACCCAATTTTATTTATTTTTTTTGTTTTCAGAAAAATGCATCTAACGTCAACTGCTTGTAAACTTCTATAAACGACTACGACTCAGTGCCGGTTCACACAGGGGTGACTCCCGTTCTGTACAATGGAACCGTTCTAATAGGGGCGACGTAAGTCGCTCCGACTTAGAAAAAGGTTCCTGTACTACTTTGGGGGCGACTTGAGATGACTTGCATAGACTTCTATACAGAAGTCGTTTTGCAAGTCGCCGTGGAAGTCGTGTGCAGGTCGCCTCGGTGAGGTGACCTGCAAGTCGTGCCGCCCCTAGTGTGAACCGGGGCTGAGAGTACCCATAAGGTAATATAGAGGAGAGTTCAGGCGCTGCAGGGAAAAAAAAACACCCAAATGCTCCTAAACGTCCGTTTACCGGCTGCAGTGTACCTGAGGCCTTGTGATAGTACTCTGATAGTACGGGGGGCAATCCGACACGAAGACCCTTTTTACACTGAGGCACTTTACAGACGTTTTTGCACTACAAATAGCGCTTGTATTGATGCCAGTGTCAGTTTCCACCCAGTGTCAGGTAGACCCCTTTCACCCTGGGGCGATTGGCTTGCAGGACATGAAAAAAAGGGAAATAAATGGGCGCCACTTTTACAGCGCTTTGAAAGCAGCGCTAAGCGGGTGCTTTTAACCCCTTTTGGGGGGGTAAAAGTGCCCCGCTAGTGGCATCAAAGCGCCGCCATTACAGCGGTAAAGCACCGCCAATGCCCCCACCGCCCCAGTGTGAAAGGGGTCCACCTGACATTGGGTGGAAATTGACACTGGCATCAATACAGTGATCATTGCTAATACTTCACACGGTCACTGTACTAATGACAGTGGTTTGGAAGGGGTTACCATCTAGGGCAGTGATGGCGAACCTTGGCACCCCAGATGTTTTTAGAACTACATTTCCCATGATCCTCATGAACTCTGCAGTGTAGTTGAGCATCATGGGAAATTTAGTTGCAAAACATCTGGGGTGCCAAGGTTCGCCATCACTGATCTAGGGGTAATCAAAGAGTTAACTGTGTGCATAACCATGTGTAATAATGTGTAATAATGTGTTAAGCTTGCTAAGCCGATCAGCAGGTTCCGGCCATAAATCATTGACTTGTGCTGTACAAAATGACGTCACAGATAGGGCAGCGTAGGTGTGCCCCCTACTCAGAAATGCCACATCATGTACGTGATCTGGAGCAGAGCGGGCGCCCTGCCGCAGTATACCTGCATGAGGTGGTCTGCAAGTGGTTAAGCCCCACTCACCCTGCCACTGAATGTAGGACTTGTGTGGTTGGCAAGACATTTGAATACCACATTGTGATGGTGCCATGAAGGAAGGTCCTTGTTTAGGCACTGCTTGTTTTAGAGTCAGAACGCTATGTCCCTGTCTCCTAGTTGTGTTTTTATTTTGTCATCCTGTCACATGGGCTTCCTGTGAAGATAAATGACCGTTTTGAAGCGACATTTTGCAGGCATGCTCCACTGTTGTCACTATCAGGAAAAAAAAAACACCCTTCAAAATGCCACGCGGCCATTGCTGGGGTGGGTGATGACAGGAAGTGGCTGCAAACTGGATGAACAGCATTGAGATGCCACCGTGCAATAAGAAAAGGTGAATAAGGCAAAATAAATGTAACATAGGAAGTGTACTATAGTCATTAGGCTTGTGAATACCCCTCCATCTATAATATACTGTGATCTCTGAATTTATACACCTCACCCTGCATGCCAGTATTATACAGACTGGCTTTATTTTGATACATATGTCACAAAATGTGGGCTTGTTCTGTTGTCTTCCTGACGCTAATAGCACAATTAAGTCCTGAGTTGGAGGTAATGGAGGGTGATGGCACATTTCAGTGATGGGGGAGAGTGGGTGGATGAATGAAGTCACAGATCATCTCATACGTGACAAATTAACTGCTACTTCTTCTACTCTCTGCTATTGTTACTGTTGGAAATAAAGCCACGTCCTCTGCCATATTTCCAGGCCGGGCTCACCGTTCTCACATTACCTCCGTGAGACATATTTGTTGTATTTACATTCCTCATTCGTGTTTTTTACTGTTACAAGTATTGATATGATGCTGACAATTTTACTCAGCGCTTTACATACATATTGCACATTGACATCAGTCCCTGCCCTCAAGGATCTTACAATAAGGTCCCTATCTCACATGCCTACATACTAGGGCCTGTTAACCTACCAGCATGTCTTTGGAGTGTGGGAGGAAACCCACCTAAGCACTGGAAGAACATACAAACTCCATGCAGGTAGTATTGTGGTTGGGATCCCAACCTTTGACCCCATTGCTGCAAGACAGAAGTGCTACCCAGCAAGCCACTGTGCTGTCAGTATATACGTTGCGGGATACCAAGCTACATTTCCATTTAAAGTGGTTGTAAACCCTTACAGACCGCTTTGTGCTACAGGTAAGCCTATAATAAGGCTTACCTGTAGCTACCCCGGATATCTCCTAAAAAGCCTATAATAAGGCTTACCTGTAGCTACCCCGGATATCTCCTAAACCTGCACGTGCCGACGTCATTGTCACATGCGCACTGACACAAACTGAAGCAATGGGACGTATGTGCTGTTGCTTCAGTGAGTGTGCCATTACCGCGCGCATGCGCGGGAGTGACGTCATCACGGCTTCCACCAATCACATCGCCGTAGCCACGATACCCAGAAGTAAGCCCTGGAAGTGATGTCGGCCACCGGAGCGGTTTACGGGCACCGCAGTGAGGGCTTCAATCTCAGGTGAGTATTAAATAATGAGCTAGTATGCTATGCATACTAGCTCATTATGCCTTAGTCTTGCAGGTGTTAGGTTTTTTTTTTTTTTTAAAGTGGGTTTATACCTACTTTAACACCTCTTACCCCTGAATCTTTCATTTATTTGTGCTTTGAAGAGCTGCCTTCGTAGACCCAGGCCAGTGCAAACATGGCGTTGTTTATTAAGCCTGTCTGTGGTCTGAACTGTAACCATAGACAGGACTTAGATCACTTTCACACGGGGGCGTTTTTCAGGCACTTTAGCGTTAAAAAAAAGCGCCTGAAAGAAGCCTCATCTGCAATCCCAATGTGAAAGCCCAGTGAAATGGGTCTTAGTGTACTGAACCTACAACAGTAATATCAGTCTGTATATGCAGTAAACCATGCTGGTTATACTCACTGTGGAGCCTAACAGGTTAATCCACTGCATTGTGTAAAAAGGCTGTTTGATCCTGTCTTCTCTGATCCTCCCCTTCTTCCACTGTACCCAATCCATCTGCTGATAGAACAGAGCTTTGGGGCACTCTGCACATGCTCAGTTTGGTGTGTATTGCTAGAGAGGTTTTTTTTCCTTGGTGTTTCAGATTGGGCCCCAGGCTCTGGTAATCAGCTTGGCACAGAACATGTCCCCAGCTTCACCCTTGCCTAGCTGCCTTGCTCACTCCTGGATGTCCCATGGGTGGATCAGCTGTAAACAATGCACAGGTCATGTCCCTTGGGACCCTTTTACACTGGCGACCCGTTCAGTCATGTTTTTGCTAAGAAGATACAGATTCAGTTTACATCAGTTTTTCATCCGTTTTTTATGTCTGTTTTTTTATACTGGATCACAGTAGAAGATGATGTTGGTTTATTTGTTGGCAGCTACCTGGGTCACACCTGCAGACTGCTTTCCGTAAACTGACTGCAAGTAGGTAACAGGCAGTCACCTACATGTATGTGACCATCCTGCTTCTGTGCACACACCAGCCGTGATTGGACACAGCACAAGTTTGGCAGCAAAATTTCAGCCAATGATTTTGACTGAAACCTGCTGATCAGCTGTGTCCAATTGTGTGTACAAACACACAGAACTCTGTGTACATAGGAACAGCGATCCTGCTGTTTCTTCTCCCTGAAAAGCAGGGAGGAAACACACAGCCAGATCTGAAAGTTAAAAAGCAGCACATGTTACACACATTACATGTTAGGCACACAGTTAACCCCTTGCTTTCCCCTAAGTGTTAACCTCTCCCAGCCAGTGTTATTAGTACAATTGGTGTATAGTATTAGTATCACTAGCGACATCACTGTCAGTTAGTATTGGGACACCTGTCCTTACACTCACAAGAAATGTAATGGCATCCCAGTCTTAGTCCATAAAGACATGGATGAGTGGGTGGAGGAAATTGACTGGCCTGCACAGAGTTCTGACCTCAACCCAGTAGAACAGCTTTGGGATGGATTAGAGCATAGACAGCAAGCCAGGCCTTCTCATCCAACATCAGTGCCTAACCTCACAAATGCGCTTCTGGAAGAATGGTCATACATTCCCATAGACACACTCCTAAACTTTGTGGACAACCTTCCCAGAAGAGTTGAAGCTGTTATAGCTGGAAAGGGTGGGGGCCAACTCAATATTGAACCCTACGGACCAAGGTTGGCCATACATTATACAATTTTTCTTGTACAATGTACCTTTAGATTTACCAAAACCATATAATTGGAGGTCGTCAGTCCTAAACACTTCCAATTTGTATGCAAATACTTTTGACAATATAGTGTGTATGTGTGTGAGTAGGGATATATATGTATCCCTACTCATATATATATATGTATGTGTGTGTATATATATATGTATGTGTGTGTGTATATATATGTATGTATGTGTGTGTGTATATATATATATATATATATATATATATATATATATATATATATATATATATATATATATATGAGAGACCTATTTATATTATTATATTTAAAAAAAAATTAAAACCTTCTAGAGGTCAGGTGGTTAAAATATGTAAATCAAAACATTTAGTAAAAACGTCACGGACAGAAAACTGATGTAAACGGATGATGCCCATAGGAATGCATTGCTTCTTGTTTTCATCCATCATCAGGATGAAAAACGTACAGCTGGAACGTTCGTGTGAACAGAGCCTAAAGCCCCATACACACTATCAGATTTTCTGCAGATTTTTGTCTTCAGATTTACCAAAACCATATCATCTGAGGTCAAACCTTAGGAGTTTCAATTTGTATGCAATAAGGCAGGCCCTTGCACTACATGGTTTTGGTAAATCTGAAGACAAAAATCTGCAGATAATCTAATAGTGTGTGTAGAGTCTTACACCACACATGACTTGTAGCTGCACAGAGGTGTAGAGTGCTATCAGTATGATTAAAGATGACCTGACAACTTATTTTCTTTCCTCTGCCGCAGATCAGCAGTGGATCGTGTCTGTAGACCTGGATGATGTAGAACTCCAGTTTTCCTGTATTGGTGCATTTAGCATTATTTGGAATATCTAACAATTGTCAGTGTTTTTGAAGTGCACTTACTCTGGGCTATTACTGTCACAACGATGAAACGATGATGACCTATTGTTATAACAGAGAACCCACTCCTATGATAGTGTTGCTCCAGGACTCTGCTGACCTATTTGGCTATAAAGTATTAAAGTGATTTAAAAATGTAAATAATTCAGTCTGCTCCAGAAACCGCTCGCATGATGCTCTCCTGTTGTCTTGTTCAAATTTTTATGATTTTCTGTTTTGTTTAATCCTCTAAAATTGTATTTACATTTTCTGTCCAGCCTTCCATATCTTCGGGTGCACTGAATCCCTGGATAATGAACAGTTACAACATTTCATAGTAGATCGGTCCCCTTACTGCTGTATACATTTTTCTTTTTGATCGGTCGCCATGATGGGTGGCCTTACCGGCCAATACGAACCTGCAGGGAAAGTGAGGATAAAGTGCAACTACACAGCATCTGAGAACTGCAAACCATAAACGCTACTTAAATATATTATAATTTTAATTCACTTTGAAATGAAAGTGAGAACCTTTTGCAAAACACCCCTTAGCATTATTGACCGTGGCCATCTTGAGTAAGGGAAGATAATTCATGTAGCCTGTACTTCCTGGAATCCATCTGTCCTTAGCTCAGGCATGCTGGCAGGAGGGTGTGCATAGCTGAGAAAACCCCTCCCCCCAGCCTGAAGACTCCTGGGATGTATGACATCATTTGCCTGGGCATAAAAACCAGGAAGTCACTTAAATGTAAAAAAACACTGTAAACAAGTAAATATAATATACCTTCCTACTTCCTATCTATTTACTAATGCTAGCAGCTTAAAGTATTTGTTACCTCAACACTTCATATTCCTGATATGTGCCTGCTGTACCATGTACTTGTGAGAGTAAGGCTCCTGTTCTCTTTGTATTGCTTCTTTTTATCTGAAATCCCTGGTGTTCCTGTTGGTCCCTCTGCTTTCCTACTAAAAACTGACCACACTAAGTAGGAGAACACACTGGTCAGTTCTCTAGCTGTGCTGGTTACTCGGTGTGTTTTCCAGTGATCAGACTTTCCTGACACGCCCCCGCTGCACAGCCATTTACTGGGAAGCTTAGTGTGCTGTCGCTTCTCCTCCCCCCAGCTTTTATGCCGCTGAGAACAGAAGAAATGTGAAGAAATGTGTCCACTTCTAAAAAAAGGGTATTATACATTCTTTTTTTCTTTTTTTTTTTATATCTATACAAAAACATTTTGCCTTTTCATTTCTATTTTAAACTGAATTGGTTGTTTTTACAAGGTGATCATTTTGCAGTCACTGTAAGGATTAAAAATAGTCAGTGTTAATGGAGAGCATGAAATTCCGCTTTAAAAGTAGAATGGGATTTTTTTCTTTGTTTTTTGTTTTTTTTTAATCACACTTACCTAGGTGGATGCAGCATAGGTCCCCTGCTGGCTCTAAGACTGAGAACAGAGCGATTAAACACCATCAATCGTTCGGTTCTCAGTGCTCCGTGAGCAGAGAGCCGGTGACAGTCACCAGCTCTCTGCTCTGCCCCCCTCACTGGAGGGTGCGCTGGGCTGTGGAGGGGGCTAAAGTGACCGGCTTAGGCTCTCAGTGCCTCGCTGAGAGGCTGAGCTGGGTGCTGGTCCAGGCATGTGGGTGGATCCCGACTTTATTGTCACGTTTTAGCCCCAGCCCTGCTCCGTGACATCAGCTGACGGCAGGCTTCAGCCCGCTGTCAGCTGAAAACAGGTCACAGGAGGGCAGAACAAACTGCAAACGAGCTTTGGCTGTACTTTTCCTTTAATGAATATTATTCTGTTACATGCGCTGGCCATGTAAGTGTTAAGGCGAAACACCAGGCATCAGCTAAATGCACTATTGAAAATTAAAAAATTGGAAACTGGTTTACTTGCCAAACAGCTTTTAGCTCTGTGAAGTCGTATGATCCAAACAAGCCTGCCAATTGGCATAGCTGGTCCGTGGACTGCCAGCGCCGCAGGAGAGCTTGGTCAAAGGCACACCTCCAGCCTGCTCATTGGACACTGAGGGATCAGCCGATCACTCATGTACTAACCTTTGCTCTCTCTCTGGATTTCCCTCCTGTTAGAATGTTGTCGGTCGCCACTTGTGCACATCAGAGTCTGATTGGCTGTCCCTCGCTCTTCCAGTCTGAGTGTCGCTGTGCATAGGATTGTAATATCTGTAGTTTAATTTAAATTATTCAGCAAAGTGTAAAGTTGACCACAGACAGACGGCTTAAATTCCAGCTGATTCCTGTTGAATTATCTGGGGTTGTGGGTGGACACCCGGCTCAACAAAAGTTGATTTACAAATCAGTTGTCAGGTGGAAAATTTTTAACCCAACGGTGACTGCATCCTATCTGATATGGTCAATGTTCAAGTGTTTAGGCAGTTGTGAATGCCAGCATTGGAGATTCCTCCATCCATGCTATTAGTGTAGATAAGTGGAATTGGCTTGATTCCAAGAAAAAAAAAAAAATCAATCCTGTATGGCTGCCTTAAAGTATAAAAAAAAAAGGCAATTGCATTTTTTTTAGTTTTGGGTGGAGTGGAGAGGAATTAGAACCCGTTGGTTATTTTATTTTTTATTTCATTTTATTTATTTATTTTGCTGTATCCCCATTAGGGAGATTCACCCCCTCCATTTGTCCTGTTTCCCATTATCAGTGGAAGTAAAAAAAATCCCAAATTTTGGGTTGTCACCGGAACAGGAAAAGAGGGGAAATCTTCCAGTGGGCACACTAGTTGAGGTGACTGGGGGGGGTGACCCCCAAAGGAATTTCCTTCATTTGCTGGGCTTTCCCCTCACTTCGTGTTTGGCTATGGGACAGGAAGTGAAGGGAAATCTCTGCAAAGGGACACAGATGGCGAAAAATCCTTTATGCCCCGTACACACAATCAGAAATTCCGCCAGCAAAAGTCGGATGTGAGCTTTTGGTCAGAAATTCCGACCGTGTGTATGCTCCATCGGACTTTTGCTGGCAGAATTCCTGCCAGTAAAAGATTGAGAGCAGGTTCTCTATTTTTCGGTCGGAAAAAGTTCCTGTCTGAAAATGCGTTCGTCTGTATGCAATTCGGACGCGCAAAAAATCACGCATGCTCGGAAACAATTCGCCGCATGCTCGGAAGCATTGAACTCGTCGTAGTGTTGTACGTCACCGCGTTCTTGACGGATGAAAGTTCAGGGAACTTTTCTGTGACCGTGTGTATGCAAGGACAAAATAGAAAAAAAGGGACACTCCTATAGCCACATCCGAATAAATTGTATGTCATAAAAAGAAAAAAAGGGGGGTCAACTAGGACACCCTGGGCGAACTTTAGAGGCACAACAAACCTGAGAAAGGTATAGTCAGAATAGCAATATATTCAATTGTATTAAATATAAATACATACAGTACAAAGACATTGACAAAAAGTAATAAAAATCATCTATATAGAAATATACATGATACAAGCCCAGATGTGTCTACGCGTTTCGTATAGAACTTCTTCAGGACACATTCAGGTTTCAGTTAATACACAATACACGTGTATGCAAGGCAAGCTTGAGCGGAATTCCGTCGGAAAAACCATCCAAGTTTTTTCTGACGGAATTTCTGATCGTGTGTACGGGGGCATAACTCTATCCAAAATGAAAAAAAAATAAAATTTAAGTTTAGTTTTTCTTTAACGGCACTTTTAGGGAAGTTATACTTTTATTATGAAGCTTTCCCGCTCACACCATCATTGTGCTGTGTCAACGAATTTGCTTCAGAGACCAGTTTGAGATCATTCAGGATACATTGACTGGTGCGTTTCACCTGTGGATGCCCACCTTTTGTCCTGCAATTGGCATGCTCTCAGCTGCTGTTACATTTCCCATACACCTCTATGGGCAGAGAAGCTGGTCCAAAATACAATCCACATGGGCCCCCTATAATCACCAGTTCCCTACCCAGTGAGATATCGCCAATGAAGCTCCAGTTGCTTATAAAACTCTATTCTGTCCTATGAGTAGTTTACAGTCTGTCCTATGGAGAATACACAAGACTGATGGGGGGGTGAGGACACAATACAGTGCAGTTACACTGAGAAGCTGCTGCTATTGTACAGAGATATTTTACAAAATGTTTGGCTATTTCCATGGGATCTGACGCTCGCTTCTTCATTTTCTATGGAGGAAAGGAAACCTGTACCACATATACACGTTTTATATTTGTCTGGCGGGTCTATATAAAGATTGTGGAGCATTTGGAGAGCACGTCAATCAAGTGACGATGGTCGGATCTCACACCGATCAATGTTCTTTCGTGAATGATTTTCCAAGGAAAGACCAAGTCTGCCTTTCCCCTTTTTTCGATTCCTCCCTGGCCATAGCATTATATTTGATGTTTATCGCTGTCATTGTACTATAAATGACAAATCCCGTTCCTTTTAACTTTGCTGCAGATGATTCCTTGACACATTAATAATTTAATTGCTGTGGTTTGGTTAGGAGGTGGTTCACTCTCAGGAGGAGACAAAGCTCTTATTTAGTGCCGTCATCTATTACAAGGTCCTTTTTTTTTTTTATTCCTTTAAGAGAGGGGGAAGGGGACAGATGCACATTTCTTGCATGAAGAGTCCAGGCTTTCTCTATAATTTAGTTTATTATCCTGTTATTCATGGATCGGATTTGTCAAAAGAGGACAGCAAATGTCTTGAGGTTTCACCTGCCTGGTGTTTCTATTTTAAAGAGGTTGGATATTTTTTTTTATATTTTTATCTAACCTGATTTGCAGTTGCCAGGAGTAGAGCGTGAAGGCATCTCTCTAATGAAAGCCATCAGTGACTTGGAGCGCATTGCTGATGAGTAATGCTGATTTTATTAGTGCAGTGTTGGCCGAGGACAATAAATAAATGGATTCCTTTTAACTAGGAGAAAGCTCTTTGTTGTCTATACCTCCAATTTATCATTTAGCCTGTTGCTTAACCTGTCATCACCACGAAAACTGCCAAGTATTGCATACTGTGAATACTCTGCTGACACATGGCTCGTAAGACTATTCTAAATGGGCACGTTTACCATCCCGATCTCTTATACTTATTGTGCTTTTGCACCCCCACTACTCCTTTCTCTATTGCAGCCAGTGGAACAATCCACCTCTTTCAGGTATGGGGGAGAATGTTTTTTGCACCCCTGTGACTTTGCTGGGGCCTAGCAGTCTCTGATTTCAGCGCCAACTGTGAAAGAGAAAGTAGAGGTGGGCAAGCACTGGCAAGGTGAACATACATTGTCACATTGCCCTGCATTAGCAAGGTGAAACTGTCTCAAAGTGTCCCTGTATCCTAAGGACAAAAACGCTATCTTATAGGGAACAGCAATAAATATCACATCTAGTACCCTGAAAATCTACCCTTCATATTCAGTTCCTTCTAAAATATAGCGGTGTACTTCCTATGCCTTGATCCTCATATCTGTATATCTGCAGTTTGAGATCATATAGGGCACTGCGCCTGTAACCAATTTCACTAGCTTTGGATTACATGTTAAAGTGATACTAAATTTTTTGTTTTTTTCCCCCTATAAAAATAACAAACACATTATACTTACCTGCTCTGTGAAATGGTTTTACACAGAGAAGTCTGGATCCTCTTCTTCTTGGGTCCCTGGCCTGTGCTCCTGGCCCATTCCTCCTGTCGAGTGCCCCCACAGCAAGCTTCCCATGGGGGAAGCCGAGCCGCAGCTTTGTGTGTCCATTCAGACATGGAGCCATGGTTTGGCCCCACCCTATCTCTCTTCTGATTGGCTAACTGACTTTGACAGCAGTGGGGACCAGTGGTGCCACTGCTGTGTCTCAGCCAATCAGGAGGGAGAGTCCCAGACAGCCGAGGCACTCGTGCACATGGCTGGGTAGAGATGGGACTCAGGTAAGTATGAGGGGGGCTGCTACACAAAGGAGTTTTTTAATCTTAATGCATAGAATACATTAAGCTAAACAACCTTCTGCCTTTACAACCACTTTAAGGTTGCCATAGATGGCTCAAATCACAGCCGGTTCAGCAGAGGCAGGCTGGATTGCACCCAAGTTGATCGATTACCTGGGTACAATCAGCCTTTCGGGGCTTTTCATGTGATTATTGCCAGTGGCTATAGCTTCTAACAATAATCACTGTGTTCTCCTAGCAGGAAAGACGCTCCCACCACCAGGAGAACACAATAGCTCCGCGAGAGGGATTCCCCCATCAACAGTGTTGATGGGGAAGTCGAGCGCTTCTTCTTTTGCTCCATCTATGGCCAGCTTCACTCTTGTACTACTTACGGTTTTCTTTACTGGAGAGAAAGCTGTATCTGGGGACTTTCAGTCCAAGGATCTCCTTGCTTCATTCATTCTGTAGATCTGTTCTTCCTCCACCTCTTCTGCTGCTTCTGATGTATTCCAGCACTGATCACCAGTCATCAGGGGTTCAAATCTGACATGAGTAAGCAAAGCGCCCTGCCTCTACCAAGATGACCACCTCCACACAATGTAAAACAAGCCATGGTAAGTCCGCAATAGGGAAAAGGTCAGCTGCAGGGAGGCCACAGTACTGGTTATTAGTCCTCTGCTTGCTATCCTCTGCTTGGGCATAGCTTCCATAGTGCTCTTTAAAATCTCAATGTCCTGGCTGTCGTACCAGTCCTATGGCTTAAGCACTTTAAGCCACTGATATGAAACCCTTTCATTGTGTACCAGTGAAGGACTTGTGTTGTCCTCAAATGTCAAGTGTATAGTGCATATGCCCTCTCTGTGTTCATTAAATTCTGAGCACAAACTCCTCTCAAGCTCTTTGTATCTGGAGCCTGCAAGTAACTCTGAATGTGAAGCATTATGGCATGCACTCACTCTGGCTATGAAGACAGTTGAAATATTGTACTTCCAGTGCCCGCTGGCTGTTTAGACAGGCACAAATTGCTGGCATCATGCCCACACATTACACTCTGAGAAATGAGTTTTTTTTTTCAGGCACATTTATTGCAGTACAGAGCTCATGCCTGTTGTCTGTCCGTTAGCCAGGTCTTCATTGCATTTCTCATATTGGAGCTTGTACCTGTGGTCATACAGACAAAGGGGTAGATTTACTAAAGGAAAATAGACTATGCACTTTGCATGTCTTAGTAAATGAGGTAAAGCTTCACTTTTACAACACTTACTCAATCAAACAAGGAAGAAAAAAGCATTTTTGCTTGCACATGATTGGATGATGGAAGCCAGCAGAGCTTCTGCTTATTTACTAAGGTCTGGAGCAACTGCACTTTGTAAAGTGCACAGTCTATTTGCCTTTAGTAAATCAACCCCACAAAGTAGTTGGGCAAGCAGTAGAAGACAAAATCCTACGTATCCCTGAAATCAGTACCATAGCTGGCTCTAGGGAAGGGGTCGTTCAGTTTCTATTTTTGTTAAATACTATAATTTCTTCTTAGCTAATGAAGATAAGGGCTCGTTTATACTTGCGGCCAGGGAGGAGGCAAAAATATTATACAAAGGAGTGCAGTGCAAAATTAGGGCTCATTAAAATATTTCATATATAATAAAAAGTCCATATAAATCCAAATAGGCAGCAAAAATAGGTTGAACTTTATAATGCACATATCCAGGGAGGTTTCCAAGTGGGAGAGACAATCTCCCCTAGATAAGAATGCCAGCTTGAGGGCAGGCTGTACTGAAAAAATAAAAAATAAAAAATATAAATGTTTGCCTTTTTTTTTTTTTAAATGAAGCAATTTTTATTTTTTTTATTTACAATTACAACAAAACTCAAATCATGCAAAGCATTCCCACCAACACTACCCTACCAAACAACAACATCGACAACAACTCAATGATTTCAGGGATCATCTAAAAGTGGTTAGAGTAGGAGATAGACGGACAGATTTAGATAGGGAGTTCCAGAGGATGGGAGAGACTTGGGAAAAGTCCTGGAGGAGAGCATGGGAGGAGATGGCAAGGAAACTAGAGAGCAGGAGGCCTTGGAAGGAACAAAGAACAGTTTTTGGTATTTTGAGACCAAGTTAGTGATGTAGCTGGGGGCCGAGTTGTGGATGGCTTTGTAAGTTGTTGTTAGCATTTTGAAATTAATTTGTTGGGTGAGCGTAAGCCAATGGAGGGATTGGCAGAGAGGGGTAGTAGACACTGAGCGGTTAAGGTGGATGAGTCTGGCAGCAGCATTCATGATGGACTGAAGAGGGTATAGCCTATATAAAGGTAAGCCAATGAGGAGGGAGTTCCGAGAGATGACCAGGGAGTGAATTTGAAACTTAGTGGTGTCATTGGTTAAAAAGGGGCGTATTCTAGAGATGTTGCGGAGGTTGAGGCGATGAGCTTTGTACGGTGATTGGATATGGGTCAGAAAGGTTAGTTCAGAGTCCAGGATAACACCTAGCACCCTGGCATGCCGAGACGGGTTGATTGTTGTCATTGATCTTGTCAGGGGAAGGGGCACAAAGGGTAGGTAATATTATGAGCTCGGTTTTGAACCGGATGAGTTTGAGGAAGTGGTGTGACATCCAGGCTGTGAGAAGACTGATGGAGTGAGCTGAGGGGAAGAGAAAAAGATTTGGGTGTCCTCCACGTAGAAATGATTTTGGAAGCCATGGGAAGCTATCAGCTGACCCAGGGAGGAGGTGTAGGTTGAGAATAGGAGAGGTTCAAGAACAGAACCCTGGGGGAACTCCGATGGTGAAAGGAAGAGGGGGAGGTAGAATTGCAAGTGACACTGTTTCAATTTCTCTTTAGAGAATTTTTTTTTTTTTTAAATATCAAATATATCGACATTTATACAACACTTCATCAATGTTACAGATACATGAAAGTTCCTACTACAAATATTCTATAATCCTTCCACCTCCTATATTCATTTATTCCTATCATCCATCCTATCTCATCTCATACCTCGAAAAAAAAAAAAAAAAAAAAGAAATAATTATAATATTCCAGCCCCCATCCCCCCCCACCCCATAACCAGTTCCCTATTTATCATACAAAATTCTTCATTTCCTCTGAGAGCCAAAACTCGTCCCATTTGCAAGTGACACTGAAGGTACGGTGGGATAGGTAGGATGAGACTCAATGAAGAGCACAGTCATGGAGACCAAAGGAGTAAAGTTTTTTTTTTTTTTTTTTTTTTTTTTTTGTTTGTTTTTGAGTAGGAGGGGTTGATCAACCTTATCAAAAGCAGCCAAAATGCCATACAATCCACACATTCGGGGTTATGTTTGTTGCAAACCTTATTAGAAAAGCATCCCTGATACCCGGAAGTAATCTTTGTTTTATGTAGACCTACCTAATTCTTATCAAATCTCAAGTTGCTTTAAAGTAGGTGCTGTCTCTGTATATTGTTCCTTTTTTAATCCTTTTTTAATCCTTTTTTAAGGAGGCAGCAGTGATTGATAGGATATTGGCGTGACACTTGCACAATTTACAGCCTGGCCTGTGTGCTAATCATTCATTGAACAGCCATTGATCTTTTGTGTCACATTAACCGCTTTAATCAGGCCTGTTGTTTCTGACTGATGCATTAGAGGAGTATTTAGTAATAGTAATCTACTTGGGTGAAGTAATGGAAGTGACCCCAGGAAATGTCTTCCAGGAAATTTAACTGTTTTGGAACACAGAAGAAGGGCTGAAAGGTGGAACTGCCTCCCCTGTTCTTCAGGGCTAACATACAAGCATGCAAAACGAGCATAAAAAATATGCAGTCATCATTGTTTTGCAAAAAACTGTTACAAAAACTGATTTGTACATTTTTTTTTTTTTTTTTTATGATTGTTTTGTATGCTTTCCCGAGAAAGTTCCCTCGAAACTCGTTGAAACGCGTTGTCTCGAATAAACTCGAGGTTTTTTCTTGATTCTCAATAAATGACTGATATCTTTTCATCAAGTGTGGTATCACTCTGGACACTGGGTGCTCCTCTTCTCTTATTTAAATATACCTTTGGACAGCAGCAGTGTAAGTCTGGGAAGAGGGGAGTGTTTTATGTACTAGCAGATTTAGATACACCAACAATTTGAAGCCAAACTTCAGCTCACACTTTATAAGCAATTACAGCAAACAGTTTTTTTTTTTTAAGGTTAAAGGTTTTACTTAAAGTGGTTGTGAACCCTCACATATACCCAGTGAAGTGACTGGCCTCAGGTGATACACAGAGATGAAACAAATCCTCTTACATAAGTTGTGCCTGTTTATCTGCAGTCTTCTCGACGTTCAAAGTCCAGAATTTATAAAGCTTGCCTGAGCGGTCAGAAAAAAGGGGGGTCAGAGAGCTGAAATTACACTCTGCAGAGCTCAGTGAGGAGAGCTCTGACAGCTCATTGGAGGGAAGGGACAAACCCCTTTCACACAGCGATGTAGCTAGGGCTGTCAATCAGCTGAATGTCCCTCCCCTGTCACCCTTTTTCTCTTGGTGTCAGGAAAACTTGTCATGTTGAAAGCAGAGGAATGGGACAGCAGACTGAAATGACACTAAAGCGGGCCATAGATGGTTTGAATCTCAGCCAGTTCAGCAGGGCCTGGCCGAGACATGTATGGACAGGCTAATTGTGCCCAAGTTGATCAATTGATTAACTTGGGTACAACCAGCCTGTTACTGTTTTTTTAATTTTTTCATACGATTATTGCCATCGGCTATAGCTGCTAGCAATAATCGATGTATGTACGTCTCCCCCTGCCCCTCCACCCACCTGGAGAACACAATGGTTCCACGGGAGGGATTTCCCTATCAACACTGACTGTGTTGATGGGGTAATCAAGTGATTTTCTTTCTTTCAACCGGCGATTGCCTATGGCCGGCTTTAGTGCTCTTAATTGAGTACATAATGCCATAAAGCTATTCCCTATTTTGTAGATAACTTTTGCGCAAACCAATCCATATACGCTTATTGGGATTTTTTTTAATCATCAAAAATATGTAGAAGAATATATAACGACCTAAACTGAGGAAAAAAATTGTGTTTTTATATATTTTTGGGGATATTTATTAAGCAAAAACTAAAAAATATTGCTTTTTTTTTTTTTTTTAAATTGTCGCTTTTTTTTGTTTATAGTGCAAAAAATAAAAAATGAAGAGGTGATAAAATACCACCAAAAGAAAGTTCTATTTATGGGGAAAAAAAAGGACATCAATTTTGTTTTGGGTGTATCGTCGCTCGGCCGCGCAATTGTCAGTTAAAGCGACGCAGTGCCGAATCGCAAAAAGTGCTCTGGTCAGGAAGGGGGGTAAAATCTTCTGGGGCTGAAGCGGTTAAATAAAAGCTGATCATTGTAAGCACCCCTGTCAGTAGTAAGAGCACACATCCCTGCCTGTGTTTTGAACGACTTCTTCGGAGTGAGATATCTATTCTGTATAACCGGCCATATTTTTTTTTTCCTCTTCTACTGACATTTTCACTTGCAGGCCTGAGTTGGAGTTCTGCTTTAAGGCCCTGCCGAAGAGTGAATACAAGATACGGCAATTCCAGCAGGTCCTCCCCGCTCCCCGCATATGATTCTCTCTTATTTGTTAATTCAACATTCCACGAGCTGTGCTTAATATCTTGTGACAGGCCGAGCATTGCATTGCCTGTCATGCCAAACCTTTAGCAGGTCCCTTAATCACGGCTCAGCGGGTTCACCAGGCAGCACAGTCATCTCTCTGGAGAATAAAAATCCTGTTCTACTCTAAAGAGGTCACTGCAATGGTGACATTTGTTGTAGGTTGCTGGAGCAGCGTGAAAGAAGGGACTTGTGAGAGTTGGGGACAGTGGGGTGTTTTATTTCCAGGAAGCAAAGCGCCCCCCCCCCCCCCCCCTTTTCCTACACTCCTCGCTCAGAGCCTGGGATTCTCCCAGAAGAGAAGGATGCCGCATTAAACAATGCCACAGCGATTCTGAGAATGGTGCTTGCTGCATTATTGATCGTCTGCAGAGTCTGCCCTTTTTCAGATTAGCGCACAATTGCAAAGAGAAAATGATATTCTGGACATGGAATTCATCTATGGAAGATGAATTGTATCGGAGATTTGGAAAGGTGCTGGTTTTCAGAAATGTAAAAGCAATCCTAGATACTGACACTGTGCAAATTATCCATAAAGTCAGCAACTGCTAAATTGTATCCATTATCTACATTATTATTGCAACGGCGGGAAGCAGAAGGGCCTTAAATTAAAACCTAAATTCATATTTAAGGAGAGGCTTTTTGTATACAGGTGGTGTAGGAATGGAGTACCTAGCCTAGAGCTTACCTCTCTAAATCTAAATGGCCTCTTCATCACCATCACCCTGTGCAACTGTGCAGGTAAATCCCACCATTGTGTCCACTGGAGCAAACGTATACAGCTCCCTTGTGATAGGAGGCTTCGGCAGGCCATACATTATGCAATTTTCTTTCCTACCACCATGGGGTGAAAGGAAAGAAAATGGCTAGACTCCCCCAATCAACAGTGTTGTTGGGGGAATCTCTCCTCCAGCGCTATTGTGGTATACTGGTAAGTGCCTTCCCTGCCAGCAGAACACAATGATTAGTGTTGCTTATAGCCAGCAGCACTAATTGTTTTGGAAAAACCCGACAGGCTGGTTATATCAGGGTGCCCATATGTGGATGGAAATTTGCCTGGTCCCTGCTAAACCAGTCCAATTTCGATCCATGTATAGCCTGCTTTACTATGCACTCTTGATTTATGATTGGCTGATATGACTGTTGGATGTGGGAGGAGCACAGAGTACATTTTCTTTGATTACAGTCAGTGCAGCCCTAGGGGACTGAAGAGGTGCAAGGTGAAGGAAGTTATAGAAGTTGGGTTTACATCTGAGAGAGGGGTTAAAACGGAGTTCCACCCAAAAGGGGAAGCTCCAATTATTTGCCCCCTCCACTGCCAGATTTGGCACCTTTATGGGAGGTGGGGGGAATGGGTGCCTGGTTTTGACTGGTACCCACTCCCACTGCCGGCTGGCTTCATCGTGACTAACCTATCCGGAAGTCCGCCCCCCCCACCACCACCACCACTGTGGCATTCAGAAAACGCAGCGCACTTCGCGCATGTGCAGTGGGGAACCGGCTGTGAAACCGCAAGGCTTCACTGCCAGTTTCCCCTTACCCAAGATGGCGGCCGCAGCACCCGAGGGCCCATTGAAAAATCAGCTTAGGTGAAGGCACCGCTGGATTTGTGGACAGGCAAGTGCCCTAATATTAAAAGTCAGCACCTACAGGATTTGTAGAGTGATTGGAGCTCCGCTTTAATGGTTTTAACATAGAGGTCTAGCCATTATCCATAATTACCCTCAAAATGTCCTCCCCCCTCCAAAATGCACCCCAGCATTTTTTGTTCTTATGCCTTGTTCCTACAGCAGTATCCATACCAGGCTTGTAAATTTATTGCAGGGGCAGTTGCTGGGAGCTTGATTCCTGTTGACATGCACGTCCCTAGAACTACATATCCCAAGGGCACTTACCTTACACAGTGTGCACACAGGCTCTTGAGAGTCAAGGCAGCTGCATTGTTTTGCTAGAACAGAAATCGCTGCATGCATGCGGGGTGGAATTTTGTAATCCACAGCAAAGGCACTGTGTTGTCAGTCCAAACAGGAAGTCAAGAGCACAATACATTTCTGGCAAGTTGACCGTTTTCTGCATTTTTAATGGGCTAAAACATTATTAATATTATTATTATTCAGGATTTATATAGAGCCAACAGTTTTTGCAGCGCTTTACAACATGATGGCACACAGTACAATTACAATACAGGAGGAATCAGAGGGCCCTGCTCCTTAGAGCTTACAATCTAGGAGATAGGAAAATGAACTTGTATAGTAGATACGTACTTCCAAATTTTTTTATTTTTAAACTTTTGCCCAGGCCAGTATGGAAGATGGAAAGATGAGCATGTTGCCTGATAGTGGGGTTATGGGTTAGGGGTTATGTCTGGAGCAGTGGATAGTATTTTAAGATCAGGGGCCCAGCTCATGTTCAGGAGAGTCAAGCTGGGTCATTGCTACAACTATTTGGAGTTCTAAGGCTCCTTTCACACTGAGGCGCTTTGCAGGCGCTAAAGTGCTAAAAATAGCGCCTGCAAAGCGCCCCGAAAGAGCCGCTCAATGCACTCCAGTGTGAAAGCCTGAGGGCTTTTACACTGGAGCGGTGCGCTTGCAGGGCGGTCAAAAAAGTCCTGCAAGCCGCATCTTTGGAGCGGTGTATTTACCACTCCTAAAGCGCCCCTTCCCATTGAAAACAATGGAGCAGCGCTGCAAACCCGCCCGCTGCAGCGGTGCTTTGCGGGCGGTTTTAACCCTTATTCGGCCGCTAGCGGGGGGGTTAAAACCCCCCCGCTAGTGCCGCTAAAACGACAGTAAAGCGGCGCTATATTTAGCGCCGCTGTACCACCAGCGCCCGCACGCCTCAGTGTGAAAGTGGCCTAAATGTAAAAAACCCACCACTATGACAGCACGTTGTCAAAAGCGGATCATACTCTGATCCAGTGGTTTCAACCTCCGTCCTCAAGTACCCTTTACTTTGCACAGCTGCTTTAAATCAATATCAATGACATGGTATTGATGAGAGCTATTTTATCTAAGGGAAGTTCACAAAACATGACCTGTTGGGGGTACTTGAGGACTCTCCCGCCACCGATAAGTGATCTTGCGGCGAATCCACCGCATAGACCACTCTTATTAGAAACTGGACTGCCGGCAGAACAAGAGGATACCGGGGTTATAGCAGCTAGCTGCTGCTAGAACAACGATATCCCCTGTCAGGGCGTATATATCGGTGTGCGGTGGTCCGGAAGTGGTTAATGGTGCATATGATCCGAAAGTCCTGAGGGTTTAGCGCCAGAACAACCAACTGTCATGGAAGTTGACCACAAGCTGTAAATAAAAGACAAATTAAAAAGTAAAATTTAATTAAAAAACTAAGAATAAAAACATCTGCTCGTTGGTTCCCCCAGGTCCCCGTTAAGCGTGGTAAAACACTGTCCAATCTGGATGAGGCTGGTGCTTTGTGTGTTTGTACTTCACATCCAAATGCAAGAGTGTGTAACGTCATTCGGTGTTTTGGGATTGTAATCCTATATAGATGGCGTCATCTCGCTGGTTCCTGTCTGCGCAAACCCATCTCGATCTTGACTTAATGATAAACTATTTATGCAGGCAGATTATTTTCACCCTGTTGCGTCCGTATGTAACCTAAAAGGATAAAACAAAATCCTACAGGCAGAGAAATACATCAGTTCCCAGCACAAGGAGATCGGTAGTGGTAGGTTTTTTGCGCAGAGCTCATTGACCTCCCCTAAGCCCCCCTTACATTAATCCTTCCTAATGCACACTTAAAATGAACCTGTGATTTGCACAAGCCAAATAAAATGGGTTCACTTAAATACTGTCCTCTCCAGCTGAACATACTGACTTTTTCCCTTTGAGTCCACTGCTGGTCTGATTGGTCAACAGGAGCGAAGAGAATAAACGTACCTGTATGACAAAAGTCATGACTTACACGGGGCTGAGGACACTGTGACAGTACATGAGCGGCCAACCATGAGACGTGGGACAAAAGGGAGCGAGTCGCATGATTCCCATACCTGGATACATGAGCTCTATTTCTTTAAAATTCCTGGCAGTGAGGGAGCAAGGTGAGTATGTGCAGCTGGTAAGAAACAAAAACCCCTAGTGGTGGACTTTTTAGGCACATAAAGAGTAAAATAGTATTTTAATACAAATATAGTTTATTAAATGTATAATATAAAAACATGTCATGTTTATATGGCATATAACATCAATGTACATACAATAGTGTAAAATACTCTTGCACCCAACGCGTTTCGGAGTCTGAGTATCTCCTTCCTCAGGGGTGAGTATGAGCAAGAAAATTTCTATTCTAGAAAAATATATGAAAGAAAGAGGATAATATATATTTTTCTAGAATAGAAATTTCTCTTTTACACTATTGTATGTACATTGATGTTAAATGCCATATATGCATTCCGGATGTTACATGGTACTTGATATGTTTTTATATTATTTAATAAACTATATTTGTATTAAAATACTATTTTACTCTTTATGTGCCTAAAAAGTCCACCACTAGGGGTTTTTGTTTCTTAGCTTTAATACTGTATGTGGCACTAAAAACGCATTAAGCTGCCATTCTACATAAAATTCATGTGCGGCTGGTAAGTGCGCAGGCAGTAAATTTGGCTTTGCCTGCAAAACCGTGTCGTTTAGTTAACAAGAATCTGTAAATCTTAAACACCTTGGCAGAGGGACTTGTAGCTATCAGTGTAGCATTTGTAGTACATTGACACTTTATGCAGCCCCGTAACTGAAGGTCTGTACCTTGGTAAAGGCCTGAGCATTGCATCTGCAATCCACTGATCACATTTGCAAAGCTTTGCAGGCTCCAATGCCAAAAAAAATAATAAATGCAATATTTCTTTTATTAATGTGTGCATTTTTTTTATATGCATATATTTTTTTTTTTTTTGTTTTGTTTTTTTTTTTTGCCCTTAATGATCACTGTGTTTTTTAAAATTATTTACTAACCAAAACCCTAAAGAAAAAGACTAAACATTTTGGAAGAAAAAAAAAACACTTTCCCTTACATGCTGTTATAGAGCAAAACAAATAAAAATGGCAGGTCAGAAAAACAAAATGACACCACAAGGCGATTCCTATTTTTGCCACAATTTTGGAAACAAAGAAACATTTTGGTATTAAAGGGGTTGTAAATGCAGAAGGTTTTTTATACTAATGCATTCTGTGCATTAGGATAAAAAGCCTAATGTGTGCAGCAGGCCCTCTGAGCCCCCTTAATATCTGAGCCCCATCTCTATCCAGCGATGTCCACGAGTCCCTCGGCCGTCCAGGACTCTCCTTCATGATTGGCTGTGTCCTGTTCCTTTTTAAATCTGATCTCTTCATTCACAAATCTTCCCTCCTTAACATTTTGAGGGCTCTTAAATGTAAGCACATGGAGTATTTACAATTGTGATCGCTGTGATTGGCCACTACAGAGATCACATAGCCACTCATATTGGCTCAGTACATTTTATCTGTGCTGTGCTTAAAGGGGTTGTAATCCCTTACAGACCACTTTGTGCTTTAGGTAAGCCTATTATAATCAGGCTTACCTGTAGCTACCCCGGATATCTCCTAAACCTGCACGGTTTAGGAGATATCCCTGTATTTGCATGTGCAGACGGCATCGGCATATGCACACTGACACAAACTGAAGCAATGGCACGTATGTGCCGTTGCTTCAGTGAGTGTGCCATTACCGCGCGCATGCGCAGGAGTGACGTCATCACGGCTCCGGCCAGTCACAGCGTGAAAGCCGCGATACCCGGAAGTAGCCCCCAGGAGTGATGTCGGCTGCTGGAGCGGTGTACGGGCACCGCAGTGAGGGCTTCAATCTCAGGTAAGTAATACATAATGAACTAGTATGCTATGCATACTAGCTCATTATGCCTTTGTCTTGCAGGTGTTAGTTTTTTTTTTTTTTTTTTTAAAGTGGGTTTACACCCACTTTAATTCCTGTGATAGCTGAAAAAGCAAAACCTGTAAACCACAAGGGGGTTCAAACTGCCTTGGAAATGAAGAGGTTAACAGATTCGATTTCACCTATCATCAGTTTCCAGCAATCAGAACAGTAGAAAATGATTTCCCCTTGATTGCAGCAGAAGGTAATTGCTGGTTAGGTCACCTAGGTTGACGTTTTGTCTTGAATGTAATATATAGAGACTTCCAAACCTTTTAAAATGCTTTACAATTTTCTACCTGGCCTCTTTTTTTCCTTTTCTTCCTGTTAGGATTTCCTAGAACAGGTACAAGTCGTCTCTTGGCAGCACTAACCACAACTCTCAGGTCACAATCATGTTATATGTATGTTGAACCAAACCTTTGAATTGTCTAAAGAATGACATGGAGGAAGAATAAAAAAAATAGGAGTGCTGTTCCATTTGTGTCCAGGATGAAAGTTTTTATTTGTAATTTAATGGGAAAAAAACAATACATTTTGCGGGTTGCAAAGGCCCCTCTTCCTCAGGGCTGGAAGAAGAAGATTGGGGTATGAGCTAAATGTCAAGTAGGAGATTAATGAATAATGAATAAAGGGCTCGTCTGTATGCCAGCTCCGGCTTGAATTGGGCGGCCAGACCTCCTTATAGAATTACTCCCTTACTTTGTTTTTTCACGCCTGGTGTGTCTTTTAGATTGTACTGAAATGTCATCGTCCTTACAGTGGTGGTGATGATTTATCTGCAGTAAATAAATTCCTGATGTCCCTGTATAAAGAAAATTTCTAATCTTTCAAAAAAGCTGCACTTGAGCTTTAACAAGTGACTTTTCCTAGACTAAGATGGTGTCATCCGTCTCTTGCAGATAGAAGGAAACATTTCCTTTTTTCTCCTCTCCCCTTCAGTGATCCGGTTGCAACATTGTAAGTTTGTAGTCACCAGTGATCACGGCACATAATCGCTGGCTGTGGAGTGCTGCGGACACCGGCGACCTGTCATTCTAGTGACTGGGGCTGGCGGCTGCACCTAGTCACTGAGAACCTCAGCAGGATTTGCTGTTCCCATTCGCGCTGGCCATAATCACCGCTGTGAATGAAGCCTAAAGCCATGGAGCCTATAGCCTGAATATCGGGCAGTTCAATAGAAACCGGCCGACGTTCGTACTCGTCCGACAGAGGCCGGCCGAACGTCCTGCTTTTGTTTAAGGGGCATGGTTGAAAAAGGTCTGCTGATCAGCACTCTCAGCCAATAGCTGAGGGCACTGACCAGTGTGTTCTGGGGTGGGGTGGGGGTTGTGTCACCCTGTCAGAGCACAATAGTTCAGCAGGGAGATTGCTGTACTAACACCAGTTTATTAGTACAGGATCTTCTCTTGATCTCTTCTGCTGCGGCGATGCAAGCGGAAGTTCGCCCCCCTCCTTTCCCTGCAGCCTTCTGGGACACATCACAGGTTCCCGAAGACTGCAGGACCAATTGCAAAGCGTGGCTCGAGCGTGTGCATTAGGAATCTGGCTGTGAAGGCACCTGAAGCCGACCTGAAGAATCCGCTTGGGTGAGGACAGCTCTGGATTCCTCGACAGGTAATTGTCCTTATATTAAAAGCCAGCAGCTACAGTATTTAGTTTTTTTGGGGAGAGACTGGAGCTCCTCTTTAACCACTTCCATACTGGGCATTTTCACCCCCTTCCTGCCAAAGCCAATTTTCAGCTTTCAGCGCTGTCGCACTTTGAATAACAATTGCGCAGTCATACAACACTGTACCCAAATGAAATTTTTATCATTTTTTCCCCACTAACAGAGCTTTCTTTTGGTGGCATTTGATCACTTCTGCGGTTTTTATTTCTTGTGCTACAAACAAACCAAGTGTGACAAGTTTGAAAAAAACACAATATTTTTTACTTTTTATATAAGTATCTATAAGTATTCTTTTTTTTAAAAACAAATTTTTTCCTCAGTTTAGGCCGATACGTATTCTTCTACATATTTTTGGTAAAAAATATCACAATAAGCATATATTGGTTTGCGCAAAAGTTATAGCATCTACAAAATAAGGGGATAGATTTATAGCATTTTTATTATTTTTTTTTTTTTTACTAGTAATGGCGGCGATCTGCGATTTTTATTGTGACTGCGATATTGCGGCGGACACATCGGACAATTTTGACACATTTTTGAGACCATTCACATTTATACAGCGATCCGTGCTATAAAAATGCATTGATTACTGTATAAATGTGACTGGCAATGAAGGGGTTAACCAGGAGGGGCGCTGTAGGGGTTAATGTGTTGCTAGGGAGTGAATCTAACTGTGTGGGGAGGGGATTCACAAGGGGAGGAGACCGATCGGTGTTCCTCTGTACAAGGAACACACCATCAGTCTCCTCCCATCTGACAGGACGTAGATCTGTGCGTTTACACACACAGATCCACGGTCCTGCTCGGTTACTGGGCAATCGCGGCCGCCGGGCACGTGCACCGGGACCCGAGCGATGCGGCGGGCGCGCACGCGCGCCCCCTGGGCTGCCTGGAAGGCTGCGCCGTCATATGACGGCGGCCCAGAACAACAGCTGCACCGTCCCGCCGTCATATGACGGCGGGCGGGCAGCAAGTGGTTAAAGTGATTGTAAAGTCTCGTTTTTTTTTTTTTTTTTACTCTAAAAATAACAAACATGTTATACTTTCCTCCTCTGTGCAGTGGTTTTGCACAGGGCAGCCTAGATTCTCCTCTTCTCCGGTCCCTCTTCGGCTCTCCTGGCCCCTCCCTCCTGTTGAGTGCCCCCACAACAAGCAGCTTGCTATAGGGGCAGCCAAGCCACAACTCCCTGTGTTCATTCAGACACGGAGACCCCTCTCTCTCCTGTTTGGCTAACTGACTTTGACAGCAGCGGGAGCCAGTGGCACCGCTGCTCTGTCTCAGCCAATCAGGAGGAGAGTCCTGGACAGCCGAGGAACTCATGGACATCGCTGGAGAGAGATGGGGCTCAAGTTATTATTCGGGTTTGTTGGGACGGCTGCTGCTGCACACTGAAGGGTTTTTATCCTAATGCATAGAACGCATTAAGATAAAAAAACCTTCTGACTTCACAACCACTTTAAGTTTTACCGGATGGATGTTCAGGCCTCAACGTTTGCTGGCCTTTGTTGTACAGTCCTACAGGAATCCCATCAGGTCCATCTCAGTTAATGCTCTATTTGTTCTTTTTGTCGGATTGTTCCTATTGGTCCTGTTAGCCATTATCTATTGTAGTCCACTCCTTGTGGGATTGCTATTGGATATCCCAATAGTGTAAACATTTTCTCCACTGTGTCTTGCAATGTGCAATTAAGAAAACAGAACTTTAAAAATTGCTTCCTTGGTGTCATCACAAAACACACAGGTTCCTCCGCATTGTTTTCTTTGATATCGCTTGCTGACAAAACTGATGCATTGGTGGGAGTGGGAGGAGTTATGCTGGGTAGTGTCAAGGGTCCAATGACTTGGAGCTGGACAATAACCCAGTGGTCTAAGGCAGGCCATCGATTATGCAATTTTCTTTCCTTCCACCAAGACCACAAAGAAAGAAAATTGCTCAATTCCCACATCAACACAGTCTGGGTTAATGGGGGAATCCTTCCCACAGCACCATTGTGTGTGGCCAGCAGCGAGCCTTCCTTGGGTCGCCTGTTCGCATTCCAACCACGACACTACATGCATGGAGTTTGCATGTTCTCCCTATGCCTTTTGTGGGTTTCCTCCGGGTACTCCGGTTTTCTACCACACTCCAAAGACATGCTGGTAGGTATTTTAGCTCCTGTCTAAATTGGCCCTAGCACTGTATGTATATAATGCAATGTGTATCTATGAATGGGTGTTGGGGACCTTAGATTGCAAGCTCATTGAGGGCAGGAACTAATGTGAATGTAAAATAAATATGTAAAGCACCGCGGGGCTATATAAGTGCCTGAAATAAATAAATTAGCGTTGCCGGATATAACTGGCAGCACTAATCATTCATGAAAAACCCAACAGGCTGGTTGTACATCGATGGATCAATTTTTGTATTACCATGGTGCCTGTACATGCATCCAAATTCTGCGGGTCCCTTGTTTCGATCCATATATAGCCAAGCTTAATGGGGTTGTAAACCCTTGTGTGGATTCACCTTAATGCATCCTATGCACTAAGGTGAAAAAACACCTGGTAGTGACCGGCCCCCCAGCCCCCCCGTTTTACTTACCTGAGCCCTGGAACTTCACCCGGCGGGGACGCGCTGTCCGGGGTTCTTGGCTCTTGATTGGATAGATTGATAACAGCGCAGCCATTGGCTCCCACTGCTGTCAATCAAATCCAATGACGTGGGGGCGTTGCCGAGTCATACATTCGGCAGGTATGGACACTGAATGATGGACTGAAATGTTGTGATCCGATGGTGCCACCATTGCTTTTGAAAACTCGCCCAACCAAGCCTTCAATTTCACCTCTTGTTGCTACAGAAAAGCATTTTCGTGGCAGGGAATCTTCTTTTCTTTTCCAGGCCACAGCTCATGCACATGTCTTTTTTGATTACATTTCTCACATGATTCTCCCGTTGTTGAAATTGGTTTGTTTTTCAAATAATTTCCAACATGCCCGATCACTCAAATTCGATGGCCGTGCGAAAAAAATCGGCCATTGCTGCGGCCCACTAATGGTGCGAAAATTCTTCCTTAAGGTCTGTATCAATTGTGTTTTTAGCTGTTTGGGCAGAATTCATTGTTTAGGTAAAAAAATCCCCCGCTTCCATTCTCTTAGTGCATAGTAGAGCTGCACAATTAATCGTCAAGAATCGTTATCGCGTCCTTGACAAGTGTTTCACAATTTTTTTCTATGCAAGGAATTCTCTCTGCTCTTCTGAAGCCACAGCCATCAAAAGAAAGGAAGAGAAAAACTGGGCAGTCTGCCAAGAATCAAAACATTCTTTATCAGTTGAACTTAAAGCAGAGTTCCACACAAAAATGGAACTTCCGCTTTTCGGAACCCTCCCCCCCTCCGGTGTCACATTTGGCACCTTTCAGGGGGGAGGGGGGTGCAGATACCTGTCTAAGACAGGTATTTGCACCCACTTCCGGCATAGACTCCCATGGGAGTCTATGCCTCTTCCCGTCCCCACAGCGCTGTCTCCTGGGAACACACAGCTCCCAGGAGAGAGCGGGGACCACTTGGGACGCGCAGCGCGACTCGCGCAGTAGGGAACGGGGAACTGAAGCCGCAACGCTTCACTTCCTGATTCCCTCACCTAGGATGGCGGCGGCAGCTGCCGAGAACCGAGCGGGTTCTCGGCGTCCCCTGCCGACATCGCTGGACCCTGGGACAGGTAAGTAGCCATGTATTAAAAGTCAGCAGCTGCAGTATTTGTAGCTGCTGGCTTTTAATATTTTTTTGTTTTTGGGGTGTGGGTGGACCCCCCGCTTTAAGTATAAACATTGTAACAAATTGTCAATGGAATAGACTTTGTGTGTAAGTGAAAAAAATGTAACCACTTAGAGGAAGTAAACCCTGATAGGTGTTACTTCCTCTTTGTTTCCCTGGCAAGGTAAAGCATAATGGGCTACTATGTAGCCCATTATGTGACACTTACCTGCAGGAGAAGCCCGCGATGTCCCCGTCTTCCTCGCTAGTAGCAAGCATCCATTCTTCACCTCTCTTCCTTCCGGGGCCGCAAACTCCGGCTCTGTGACTGTCCAGAATCGCGTGACGTCACTCCCGCGCATGCGCGCGGGAGCCGCCTTCAGCGGCATTACCCGAGCTAGAAACGGCACAGCGTGCCCTTTCTAACTCCGGCGCATGCGCAGAAGAAATCGCCCTATGGCGATTTGCAAATATCTCCTAGGTTAAAGTTGTTGTATAGGGTTTACAACCACTTTACCACTAAGCCTTTTTTGTGACATTTGTTGGTTTCAAGTTAAAATCTTTTTTTTTTTTTGCTAGAAAATTACTTCGAACCCCCAAACATATATATATTTTTTAGTAGACACCCTAGAGAATAAAATGGTGGTTGTTGCAATATTTTATGTCACACTGTATTTGCGCAGTGGTCTTTCAAATGCAATTTAAAAAAAAAAAATTACTTTAATGAATTAATAAAAAAAAAAAGTTTTTTTTTTTGTATAATGTGAAAGATTTTACGTCGCGAGAATCGTGATCTTTTTATTCTAAGCAAAAAAAATTGTGATTCTTATTTTGGCCAAAATCGTGCAGCTCTAGTGCAGTTACTTGTTAGTCTTGAATGAAAATTGGGAGGTTTTTTTTTTTTTTTTCTTTACGTCATTTAACTCTGAATGTTTCCAGAACAAATGCATGTATGTGGTCTTATTGGAATTCCTTTTTCTAACTGTCTCCTCTAATAAAAGGGTTTGATTAGAAGCTGGTAAGAGTCATGATGTTTTTTTACCAAGCTGATAGTAGCAAGCTTCCAGCATAGTCTAAATAAAAACCAATTTAATAGGAAAGGATAAGTAAGCAAAATAATGCATTTAAACGGCGCAGTGCCCTCCCACCCTAGTAAGCAAATATTCGTCGTAGTGCTGACATGCGGGGAATCTGATCTAGAAATTATAACTTCACAATGCTTTCTCCACGGGCACCCCATGGTGAGATGGGTTAATTACTATGGAGGGTGTACCAGGGAGTCTGACATGGTGAATAATGTACATGTCTGCACACAGCCAGGCTGTCAGAAGGGTGGCAGTTTGTAGGGGGATGACAGCTTGCACAGAACATTGCTGTCCTTTGGTGGAGAAGGCAGAGAATGGAAAATGAACTTGCTTATATTATGCATTTCACTAAGCGATATATTATAATGGGTATTGTAAAAACAGGGAAAAGGAAAAGTGAAAGAATTTGCTTGTAGCAACTAAATGGGGGTGATTGATTATATATATATATATATATATATATATATATATATATATATATATATATATATATATATATATATATATATATATATATATATATATATATATATATATATATATATTAACCTTTTTTTTAAGGCTGTTAGGTTAGCTTTTCTAGCTTTTCTACTTTGAACCACTAAAGTCCAGGTTTCACATCCCACAAATGTACTTCTAATTACAGTGCATCCGGAAAGTATTTACAACGCTTCACTTTTCCCACATTTTATTATGTTACAGCCTTATTCCAAAATTAATTAAATTCATTTTTTTCCCCTCAAAATTATATAATACCCCATAATGACAACGTAAAAGAAGTTTGCTTGAAATCTTTACAAATACATTAAAAAAAAAAAAAAAATCACATGTGCAGAAGTATTCACAGTCTTAGCTCAATACTTTGTTGAAGCCCCTTTGGCACCAACTACAGCCTCAAGTCTTTTGAGGTATGATGCTTCAAGCTTGGCACACCTTTTTTTGGGCAGGACCTCTCAAGCTCCATCAGGTTGGATGGGGAGTGTCGATGCACAGCCATTTTTCAGATACCTCCAGAGATGTTCAATCAGGTTCAAGGCTGGGCTACTCAAGGACATTTGTTATCTTGGCTGTGTACTTGGGATCGTTGTCCTAGGAATCCTGGTGGTTCCAAACTTCTTTGATTTATGAATGATGGATGCCACTGTGCTCATTGGGACCTTCAATGCTGCAGAAATGTTTCTGTACCCTTCCCCAGATCTGTGCCTCAATATAATCCTGTCTCGGAGGTCTACAGACAATTCCTTGGTCTTCATGGCTTGGTTTGTGCTTCCTTCACGTTGTTATAATGGGGTATGGTTTGTAGAATTTTGAGGAAAATAATTTAATCAATTTTGGAATACGGCTGTAACATAACAAAATGTGGAAAAAGTGAAGCGATGTGAATACTTTCCAGATGCACTGTATATAGTGACCGCATACTGTGCTGTACTTCACAGTTCCGGCATTTGAAAAAACAATTAAAGTGGATGTAAACCCGATTCATAAAATTTGAGCTGGGCACATGTATCTGTAGTGTTTTTTTATTATCTCTCTCAAAAGCCCTAAGTCTCGTGTCTTTTTCTGCTGCTCTGTTCTCATGATGACTTCTGACAAGTTCTCCGACAACTGAGCTAAAACCAGCCTGAAATTTGTGTGGGTGCTATAAATAGATTAGCAGAGAGCTGGTCTATTCAAAGCACAGCTTTGCACATTCCTTCCTGCCTTTACAACTATCCTCCTCTTCTCAGGTCCCTCTTTGGCGCTCCTGGCCCCTCCCTCCTGCTGAGTACCCCCACAGCAAACAGCTTGCTATGGGGCACCTGAGCAGGCTCTCTCCCGAACCGCGGCTCTGTCCATTCAGACAGCTGTGGCTTGGCCCTGCCCCCTCTCTATCCTCATTGGCTCACTGACTTTGACATGAGCGGGAGCCAAGGCCGCTTGTCATCTCTGCCAATGAGGAGGGAGAGTCCCCGAGAACAGATGCTCTCCTGCGCATCTCTAGATCGAGATGGGACTCAGGTAAGTATTAAGGGGGCTGGGGGGGCTGCACACAAAAGATTTTTTATCCCAATGCATAGAATGCATTAAGGTTAAAAAAAAACTTCTGTCTTTAGAAGCACTTTAAACCCAAAAACAAAAATCTTCTATATATTGGTTTACCAATCCTTAAATGTGGCAGCTGCATTAGATTTCTTCTTTTTTTTTTCATCTGGTGATCCTTTCAGTAACATACTTCCTGTCTTAAGCTGTCCATAGATGGAATCAAATTTGTCTGGTTCAGCGGGTACCGGCTGATTTTCGATCCATCTATGGCCGTTCCTGTTTGAGAGGAGTCGACCTGGGGATCCACTCCCCTCGAATGAAACTGTTGGAAAATATGCGTTCGATCAGCGCATGGAGTCAATGTCATTGTGGGTAGTTGGACTTAGTGCAGACTTGAGCAGTTCTTGGCTTCTGGTGTGGTGCTGTAGCTTTAAGAAGGAAAGGGGGCGCTTTCAAGTAAGCCTGCTCTTCATTTATGCATCGTTCCATGGTTGGGAACTTGGCTAGTTTTTGCATTAGCAACCACAATTTTCAGAGGTAGATTGACACTGCAGTGTGGCTTTACAGGTGTTTACAAATGGATGCAACATCCCCTTTTTTTTTTTTTTTTAACTTTGGGAACTTTTTTATTGTGTTTGTAGATGGACATTTGTGACTTGACTACATAGAGCAGGGATATGCAATTAGCGGACCTCCAGCTGTTGCAGAACTACAACTCCCATGAGGCATAGCAGGACTCTGACAGCCACTATCATGACACCCAGAGGCAGAGGCATGATGGGACGTGTAGTTTTGCAACAGCTGGAGGTCCGCTAATTGCATATCCCTGGTATAGAGGGTGTTTCCAAGCATCCAGACAGTGCTAGGTTTGCTTATTGGGGAAACTCCAGTGTGATTTTCAAGTGGAGTATCATAAATGCATACTGTTCATGTGTTTTTTGTTAAAGATTTCTTGAAAATCAATAATAAATAAATAAATTTGTAATGTAAAATGGTCTAAACACCATTGTAAATTCCCCTTTAAATGCAGTTTTCTTGTTTGTATAGCGTAGCTTTGAGATTCTTTTCATAGTTCTAGTTTAGGCAATATTTGGAAGTTGCTGTTTATGGAATTCTAGAAATGAAGATTCTTTGATGGATTAAGGTTTATGAAATGTCCATTGTTTTAAACAGGGACTTACAACTGAAAGCACAGTGCCTTTTCCTTCTGAATAACCTGGAACGCATGCTTGTGCATGTAGGTGATAAGTATATAGTGCGGTCTCCTAATTGTGGTGGTTACACTTTTCACTCTGCATGTAGCAATTGCATTATCGCTTTTATGCAGCCGTATTGAACATAATGGCCATAAACACTTGTGTGAAAGAGACCAGCACTAAAAAAAAAAAAAAAAAAAAAAAAAATTCAAAACATTTATTTAACGTGATTTTGCTGCAAACCGCACACCTACAACAGTGCTAAAGAAATTCTGCTATGCGCTGGTTTGTGTATTAAAGAAGGGCTGCAGCTTTACCAAATACCAGGATTTCCTTTTTGCTTACTATGAATATGGATTTTTATCATGCAAACAATCCACCAGGCAGGATAAATATTAAGGTGCTTGGGCTGCAGTACTCATGTTTAATCTGGGGTGGTTTCCTGCAACACTTCTATTCTGTCCTAATATCAGGGGTGTCGAACGCAATTTGATTGCGGCCCACATCAGCATTATGATTGCCCTCAAAGGGCCCATTGTATCTGTTATGCCGCGTACACACGACTAGACTTTACGGCATACTTGGTTCGGCGGACCAGAGTCCGTCGGACAATTCGATCGGGTGTGGGCTCCAGCGGACTTTTTTTTCCCCAAAAGTTTGACGGACCTATAAATTAAACATATTTCAAATCTTTTCAACGGACTCGAGTCCGGACGAAAAGTCAGCGTATGCTAGTCCGACAGACAAAAACCGACGCTAGGGCAGCTATTGGCTACTGGCTATGAACTTCCTTGTTTTAGTCCGGTCGTACGTCATCACTTACGAATCCGTCGGACTTTGGTTGATTGTGTGTAGGCAAGTCCGTTCATTCGGAAAGTCCGTCGTAAAGTCAGTTGAAAAGTCCACGGGACAAAGTCTGCCGTAAAGTCCGGTCATGTGTACGTGGCATAAGACTGCACAGATACATAGGGCAGGGCTTGACAAATTTGCTTTAAATCTAGTAGCCAGCTAAAAAAAAGTTAGGAGCCTGTTATTTTCGACTGGCAGGGCTTTGTTTTTGGTAACCAAGTTGGCCAAACGTTGATCTCTAAAGCCTAGTACACACGGGCTGAATGTCGGTCGACGTTCGAAGGGTCGTGACCAAAAACGTTCTGCCGACTGGCTGCCTGACAGCTGGTGTGGTCTTCTGCTGCTGTAGCCTATCTGCTTCAAGTCTCAATGTGTTAAGCGTTCAGAGATGGTATTCTGCATACCTTGGATGTAACGAGTGGTTATTTGAGTTACTGTTGCCTTTCTATCATCTCGAACCAGTCTGCCCATTGTCCTGTGACCATTGACATCAACAAGGCATTTTCTTCCACACAACTGCCGTTTACTGGATATTTTCTCCTTTTTTGGACCATTCTCTGTAAACCCGAGAGATGGTTGTGTGTGAAAATCCCAGTAGGGAAATTGGAGACAAGTATAGGTTGCTGATGGAGTTGCCATTAGATCAAATTTGTTAAAGGTTTGCCATTCATGGTCAAAGCAAAGGTTTGCTTTTATAGCTCATGGTGAAATGTACGTGTACATGCATGAATGAGTAGTTATTTTTTCCCCTTCTTGCCCTCGCCTACCAGCTCTGTACAGAGGTCTCTATACAAAGAGTCAATCAGAGCGACAGCTCGATTCTGCTGTGCGTTTTCTTTGGAAAAGGCACAATGCTTTGGGAATTTTTTTTTTTTTTTTTTCATGGGGAAAACTTTGTAATGTTTTGTGTAAAGTAGTTTTTTTTAAATATTTTTTATATATAAAGTAATGAAAAAAAAACAAAACACCAGTTTAATTTTAAATATGATTGACCCCACCAACCATAAAATAACAATACCGTAAAAGCATAGTCATTACATAGCATGCACATGAAATAAGCAAGTAATGATACCCCCATCAACAAGTGTGTGATCAAACTGTACGTTGTGTATGTGTGTTTGTGTTATATATATATGTATATATATATATATATATATATGTATATATATATATGTATATGTATGTGTGTGTATGTATGTTGTGATTAGGTGTTTTACATTCATCTGATTACATTTGTGTGCATAACTAGAATAAACTGTAAATTTCCTGTAAGCTACCATCTATTTCTGTACCTAATAAATTGGCTCATACATAGAATAAATTCACCTTTTAATGCTTTACCTTTTCTAATGATGACAAAACTGTAAAGTATAACGAGGACTGTTGAAATTACAAATCTGTGTGTGTGTGTGTGTATAAATATTTCCTAATTACAGCCCCGAAGAAGCTAATTTGTGGTGACAGCGTTACATTAACTCTTCTTGATGGACTGCAGAATGAGTGTTCCCCAGACATCACTCTTGTCCCTCCTGCCACTTTATCTTCTCATTCATGCTATCAGCGGTATCCATCGCTCTCTGGGGAGCTATAGATCTACAGATTTTTTTTTATTTCATTTTTTTCATGCTAAAAATAACCCTGAGCAGAACTGCACCATTTGATGTTTTGTCTCAACACCTTCAGTTTGTATACCAGCAACTCCCCGGGCCTACCGCTTCCTCTTGCATGATGGGTGGTTTGAAAGTAACAGATACTGAGAAAGAAGCTGCAAACCAGTAGGAGAGACGATGCCTTCAAGCGCACAGCGGGAACATTGAAGTGCCGTTGGCTGCCCCGCTGACACTTTCCCTGTGCATTGTAAAGGGGCCTTTCAGAGAGCGAAGAATCAGACCTTTGTTTTATCTGTTTGCTTAGTTCTCGGTTAGATGCCATGGAATCTTTAGGCATTGGCTCAAGGGGGTTCTATTGCCATCTGTTCTGGTATGAGGATGAAGAGGTGTGCAGGTGGCTGCTGTCCAGTTTTCAGCAATTAAAATGAACCTGTCACCTTTTTTAAGGTCAAAGCAAACAATTTATAACTGAATAACATAATAAAAGGAAGGTTTTCCCCTTCTCGCCTTTCTACTTTCTTCTCCTTCTCCTCTTCTTACCCTTCTCTTCTTATCCCCTCCTCGGTCCTCTTCTCTACTTTTCTTCTTGCCTCACCCCCTTCCTTCTTCCCCACTCCTCTCTCTTCTGCCCCCCCCCCCCTTTTTTTTTCCTGCTTCCCCCGTTCTCTTTTTCTTTTTTCTAACGTCCTCATCCCTTTTCTCCATTTCTTCTCTGCTCCTTTTTCTTCCTTTTCCCTTTTTTCTTCCCCTCATTTTCTTTCCCTCTTCTCCCCCTCACTTCTCTTCTCTCGTCCTGTCTATTTTCCTCTCTCTCTCTTCTCCCCCCTTTAACTCTTCCTTCTTCACTTCTTCCTTTCTTCTTCCCCTTCCCCTCTCCCTTCTCTTCCTTCTTCCTTTTTTCTCCTCTTCCTCCTTTTTCCGCCTTCTCCTAATTTTCACTTCTCCTTCCCCTTTCCCTTCTCCTTCTCCTTTCCCTTCTCCTTTCCCTTCTCCTTCTCCTTTCCCTTTTCCTTCTCCTTCTCCTTCTCCTTCCCCTTCTCCTTCCCCTTCTCCTTCCCCTTCTCCTTTCCCTTCTCCTTTCCCTTCTCCTTTCCCTTCTCCTTTCCCTTCTCCTTTCCCTTCTCCTTTCCCTTCTCCTTTCCCTTCTCCTTTCCCTTCTCCTTCTAATTCCCCTTCCCCTCTTCCTTCTAATTCCCCTTCCCCTCTTCCTTCTAATTCCCCTTCCCCTCTCCCTTCTAATTCCCCTTCCCCTCTCCCTTCTAATACCCCTTCCCCTCTCCCTTCTAATACCCCTCTCCCTTCTAATTCCCCTCTCCCTTCTAATTCCCCTTCCCCTTCCCCTCTCCCTTCTAATTCCCCTTCCCCTTCCCCTCTCCCTTCTAATTCCCCTTCCCCTCTCCCTTCTAATTCCCCTTCCCCTCTCCCTTCTAATTCCCCTTCCCCTCTCCCTTCTAATTCCCCTTCCCCTCTCCCTTCTAATTCCCCTTCCCCTCTCCCTTCTAATTCCCCTTCCCCTCTCCCTTCTAATTCCCCTTCCCCTCTCCCTTCTAATTCCCCTTCCCCTTCCCCTCTCCCTTCTAATTCCCCTCTCCCTTCTAATTCCCCTCTCCCTTCTAATTCCCCTCTCCCTTCTAATTCCCCTCTCCCTTCTAATTCCCCTCTCCCTTCTAATTCCCCTTCCCCTCTCCCTTCTAATTCCCCTTCCCCTCTCCCTTCTAATTCCCCTTCCCCTCTCCCTTCTAATTCCCCTTCCCCTCTCCCTTCTAATTCCCCTCTCCCTTCCCCTCTCCCTTCTAATTCCCCTCTCCCTTCTAATTCCCCTCTCCCTTCTAATTCCCCTCTCCCTTCTAATTCCCCTCTCCCTTCTAATTCCCCTCTCCCTTCTAATTCCCCTCTCCCTTCTAATTCCCCTCTCCCTTCTAATTCCCCTTCCCCTCTCCCTTCTAATTCCCCTTCCCCTCTCCCTTCTAATTCCCCTTCCCCTCTCCCTTCTAATTCCCCTCTCCCTTCCCCTCTCCCTTCTAATTCCCCTCTCCCTTCCCCTCTCCCTTCTAATTCCCCTCTCCCTTCCCCTCTCCCTTCTAATTCCCCTCTCCCTTCCTTCCCCTCTCCCTTCTAATTCCCCTCTCCCTTCCTTCCCCTCTCCCTTCTAATTCCCCTCTCCCTTCCTTCCCCTCTCCCTTCTAATTCCCCTCTCCCTTCCTTCCCCTCTCCCTTCTAATTCCCCTCTCCCTTCCTTCCCCTCTCCCTTCTAATTCCCCTCTCCCTTCTAATTCCCCTCTCCCTTCCCCTCTCCCTTCTAATTCCCCTCTCCCTTCCCCTCTCCCTTCTAATTCCCCTTCCCCTTCCCCTCTCCCTTCTAATTCCCCTTCCCCTTCCCCTCTCCCTTCTAATTCCCCTCTCCCTTCTAATTCCCCTCTCCCTTCTAATTCCCCTCTCCCTTCTAATTCCCCTTCCCCTCTCCCTTCTAATTCCCCTTCCCCTCTCCCTTCTAATTCCCCTCTCCCTTCTAATTCCCCTCTCCCTTCTAATTCCCCTTCCCCTTCCCCTCTCCCTTCTAATTCCCCTTCCCCTTCCCCTCTCCCTTCTAATTCCCCTTCCCCTTCCCCTCTCCCTTCTAATTCCCCTTCCCCTTCCCCTCTCCCTTCTAATTCCCCTTCCCCTTCCCCTCTCCCTTCTAATTCCCCTTCCCCTCTCCCTTCTAATTCCCCTTCCCCTTCCCCTCTCCCTTCTAATTCCCCTTCCCCTTCCCCTCTCCCTTCTAATTCCCCTCTCCCTCTCCCTTCTAATTCCCCTCTCCCTCTCCCTTCTAATTCCCCTCTCCCTCTCCCTTCTAATTCCCCTCTCCCTCTCCCTTCTAATTCCCCTTCCCCTCTCCCTTCTAATTCCCCTTCCCCTCTCCCTTCTAATTCCCCTTCCCCTCTCCCTTCTAATTCCCCTTCCCCTCTCCCTTCTAATTCCCCTTCCCCTCTCCCTTCTAATTCCCCTTCCCCTCTCCCTTCTAATTCCCCTCTCCCTTCCCCTCTCCCTTCTAATTCCCCTCTCCCTTCCCCTCTCCCTTCTAATTCCCCTCTCCCTTCCCCTCTCCCTTCTAATTCCCCTCTCCCTTCCCCTCTCCCTTCTAATTCCCCTCTCCCTTCCCCTCTCCCTTCTAATTCCCCTCTCCCTTCTAATTCCCCTTCCCCTCTCCCTTCTAATTCCCCTTCCCCTTCCCCTCTCCCTTCTAATTCCCCTTCCCCTTCCCCTCTCCCTACTAATTCCCCTCTCCCTTCTAATTCCCCTTCCCCTCTCCCTTCTAATTCCCCTTCCCCTCTCCCTTCTAATTCCCCTTCCCCTCTCCCTTCTAATTCCCCTTCCCCTCTCCCTTCCAATTCCCCTTCCCCTCTCCCTTCCAATTCCCCTTCCCCTCTTCCTTCCCATTTTCCTCTCTCATCTTCTCCCCTTCACTTCCTTGTTCTTTCCTTTCCCCTCTTCCACTTCTCTTCCTTCTCTTCCTCCTTCCCCTTCCCCTCTTACTACTTCTCACTTCTTTTCTTACCCCCGTTCTCCACTTACTTGTTTTTACTCTTCTCCTCAAACCTTTTTTCTGCTTCCCCTCTCTTCTTTTTCTGTACGCACCAATGTATGTGCAAAATGCATGATTAGGAACCTAATCATCTTCTGTAGATAAAATTGCTAAATTATATGATAGGAAATCTCCCTGAGCCCATGCAGTTGCTTTTACAAAAGGAAATGTAGGAAGCTGTTAAGCAGGGCATCAAGTTCTGCTCATAAGTGCATTAATCAGTAGGGAGAAACCAGTCCATAATAGACCCGCAAGGATCTCAGATGTATGTCACTACAAGTCTCCAGGCTATAGACCTTTTGGAAGCAGTGTTGATATTCTAGTTTCATAGGAATGATGGTGGGCAGGACTATCTATCGATCGATCTTTGTGAGACCCCTAAAAACACATTTGGTTTACTGGCCTGCATGTCCGTAATGTCCAATAACTTTTACTCTTCTATACTATGCTATTGGAATTGGGCTTTTTCTACCTGCATTATTTTTCTTCATTTCAGTATTTGGAAACCTTTCAGCAACCGATAAGTGAAAAGTTTATCCTTTTAGACAGCCAACCTCACAGTTCTGACATATG